>NC_065443.1:62789527-63094815 GCF_917563875.1 Diabrotica virgifera virgifera | reverse complement strand
TGACAAGGAACGGTTCAACAACTATGTTCCGTACAGTGTGACGTCACATGAGAAGTCCTTTACGAGAAAATTAAGAAATTGATTAAGCGATCAAGAGAAAATAATTTTTTTAAAAATAATTACAGCGCTAAAAATGATATTATAACGGGTGGACCGTTACAGAAAGACGGGGCCCGGGTAGACGACAAATGACCTTGATGCACAACATCAAACAATGGACAGGATTAGACTTTCAAAGTCTAATAAGAAAAGCCCAAAATAGAGACGACTTTACAGAAGTCATCGCCAACCTTCGCTAAGAAGAAGGCACTTAATGAAGAAGATATTGAAAAACATCTAATACGGCTCAAAGGACTCGCACAAAAATTCTTTAAAATAGTTTAATCATTGTAAGGTTAAAAACTTTACCATCTGAAGCGGACGTTGGCAGCATGCAGAATCTGAGACTTTGAATCTTTTGCTTGGTTTGGGAAATCAATATATCCAAACAGTAATAATATGCATTAACCCTGAAGTACGATTCCGAGTCTGAAATTATCTCATCTTCTAATGACTCTGCAAAAAATCGCGTGTTTTAAAGTGACCATGATAACCTTAGAAACGTAAAATCTAGAGTCAACTTTTTAATTATTGAACTGGCAGTTCCTAACCTATAACGTTACCAATTAATTCTGACGCCGAAATGGCCGACGCCGAAACGGCTGACGTCCACTTGGCTCGTTGCCCAAACGGCGACACCCAAAGGGCCCTGTCGAAACGGCGATGCCCAGATATTTTAGATCCCCAATTACGTGCTTTACACTTTTCTTTGTATGTGTATTTAATAACATTGTAATTTAAATTTTTTAGGAAAATTTAGAAGATATGATTATGGAGTCCTAAACATTAAAAAGTATAAGTCCATATCTCCACCAGAATACAATGTTTCAGCAATTACAGCACCTATTGCTATTTACTATTCCCAAAATGACTTTTTTGCAGCAGTGAAGGTAAATTTAGATTAAATTTTTATGGTATTACTTTTCATTAGAGCTTCGTTTAAAATAAATATTGTTTTTGTAACTACTACTCCTTGACTTAAACAGCGAAGGTAGTGAAACTTCAAAAATATAGATGCAAGGGAACTCATCATCATCATCATTATCACCCTTATCCGTTTTGAGTCCACTGTTGAACATAAGCCTCACGTAAAGAATTCTATTGTTTATAATCTTGAGTACCTCGAATCCAGTTATGCTGGACGCTCTTGATGTCGCATCTTATTGAAGGACGACTCCGATTACGCATCGAGTTTAGGTGTCCATTTTAAATCTTTCTTGGTCTATCTATCATCTCTGACTCTATCAACCTAACCTATCCAGTTCAATTTCTGCGTTGTCACTCTTTTAACTGCGTCCGTAACAAAACTGTTTTCCTAACTAATTGATTTGAAAGTGTTACTGAAGGATATATTTAACAGTGGTCCCTTCAATGCTCTCTTTGCAACTTGTATTATTTATTGATTAATTTTGTGGTAAGAGTCAATGTTTCTGCTCCACAAGTTAGAACTAGGAGTGTACACTGATCAAATTTCTGCTCCACAAGTTAGAACTAGGAGTGTACACTGATCAAAGAGACTTTCCTTTTCAATCACATGGGAACATCTGATCTAAAGACTTCCCTCAGTTTTCCGTACTGTGTCCATGTTCTGGATGATGCTCCTATTTTACTCCTTGTACTGCCTTTTTAGCCAGTACAAAGTTTGGTCATGTATTATTATAAAAAACTTAATTTTAAGGCCATCTCGTGTAGAAGAGCTCTGAAAGTGATTAGTTAGAAAAGATTGATAGCAAATTAGATAGTGTGTTTAGGCAAGATTAAATTTAATTAAATTCACCTTTCAAACTTTCACCCCAAGGCTATACAGGGTGTCCAAGACTAATTTAGCCACGCTATATCTCTTAAACGAATAAAGATTTTCGAATGGGAGAAAAAGTGATATATTCTACTTGTATTACACTTTAATATGGCGTACAAAAAAATCATCCCCTAATTATCCATCCCTTAGTTACAACCCCTAACTTTATTTTTTTAATAGCACCCTGTATATTTTTTTATAGTTTTAGATGTGGTCTTTTATCGTCTATTCAACACATTTTTTGAAAATAAAATCGGTTCCTTAATAACCAAGAAACTATCAGTTTATTTTTGTTAATTGTGTGTCCCAGACTAAAATATCCAGGCTATATTAAACGAATAGACATTTTCGAATGGGACAAAACTAATCTATTCCATTTATAATACACTTTCATATGGCGTAGAAAAAATTCATCCCCTAAATATTCATCCCTAACTTACAAGGTGCTATTAAAAAAAAATAAAGTTAGGGGTTGTAACTAAGGGATGATTTTTTAGGGGATATTTTTTTTCTACGCCATATTAAAGTGTATTACAAATGTAATAGATCAGTTTTTGTCCCATTCGAAAATCTCTATTCGTTTAAGAAATATAGCCTGGATAAATTAGTCTGGGACACATAATTAACAAAACTAAACTGATATTTTCTTGGTTATTTACGGACCGATTTAATTTTCTAAAAATGTGTTGAATAGACGATAGAAGGCTACATCCAAAACTATAAAAAAATATACAGAGTGCTATTAAAAAATTAAAGTTAGGGGTTGTAACTAAGGGATGAATATTTAGGAGATGATTTTTTTCTACGCCATATTAAAGTGTATTAAAAGTAGAATAGACCACTTTCTGTCCCATTCGAAAATCTCTATTCGTTTAAGAGATATAGCGTGGCTAAATTAGTCTGGTACACCCTGTATACAATTTTTTACTCTCATATAATCACTAATTTTAATCTTACATTGTGTTTTCATTACCATAAAACAATAATTTCGATCAATTTAATTTTATAGTCAATTTTGTAGTAATTATTGTAATAATTAAAAAGTAAATTTAAATTCTAATATTAAAATTAAAATCAATTTTAACACATATGTACTAAAACTTAAATTTTCGTAATTACATTGGATTACCTTGGTTAATACATTAAAAATTGCTCTTTCCTGGATGTCAATGTCACTGACATTTGAAGTACAATCGGACACGCGAGACCTGGCGCGTGACCTTGTCGTATTGTGCATTTATCGCTGTGTATTTTCGGGCAAGGTCAGCCGCCAGGTCTCGTTTGTCAGATAGTAGGTATTTCAACTTCCTTTTAAATCATTGACAGACTAAACGTAGCTCAATGAAGACCTAACAGCAAAAAAATATTTTAACGTAAAGCAGTAGAGCACAATGTTGCTGGAAGTAGTCCATTGGCAACCACTTTAAGCCAAACTATTTTATACTTTTTACTATGTAGTTGAAACATATAACTTAACCAGTATTTAGCATTGTGGCTATTTTGCAAGGACAGGGAGTAAGTAATCTTAACCACACTTTTCAATTTTTAACAGTCAAAATTTCAACCTTTTCAATTTTATTAAGTGGGATTACTTAAGTTTAGGTTCACTGATGATGGACTGATAAGTCCGAAAACATTTTGAACGTAATCCTTTTGGATTTTTAAAAATTTTAAATTTTTATTAAAATATACCAACTACACCAGGGAGTGTTTTACTTCAACAAACCTTCGGAAATTATCCCTTTTTGTTCATTAAATTTAAGTTCATATACATTTAATTTATAAAATAAAAAATCTTTAAAAAATTCCTGATACAAGAATAAAAACCGTTAAACGCCGTAAAAATGAGTGGCGCACAGATTATTACAGCGTCGAAAGATCTGATATTAGGTGGCGCAAAAATGTATTTTTAGTTTGATTGAAAATAAAATTCCAGTTTTACTTTGGCAGATTTTGCCACAATAATTCTAAATTTCAAGCTAAACTAGCCACAAAAGATTTCCTTTGATAAGGCTTTCATTTTGAAGCTCTTTTGTGCCGCGTTTTACTTTCTAAGGCGTTGTACTAAATTTAGCAAATACATATTATGGCAAAATATTTTAAAATAAAACTAATATTTTAATTTTCATCTAAATGAAAGTATATTTCTGCGCTACGTAATATTCATATCACCTCTTTTGCAGCTGGAATATTCTTACTCCAGGGTAATAAGCTGGAAATAGACCATGTTCGGGACACTCAAAGGTCCAGGTAGCTGACTACTTTTTTAGTTATTGTAGACCTATAGGAAGGAAACCTACCTATTTCCTGCCTAAAGTTCGCGTCCGTTTCTTAATTAATAACAATTTAGTGCAAAAATCACGATTTTTTCGATTTTTTGCATCCCATTCAAAAGTTAAAGAGTTGACATAAAACTACAAAATTTAATTTTTTAGAACATTGAAAAACTTTCATAATGTCGATTTTTGAAAGTTAAAAAGTTAATTTGTTGCTAAGAAAAATGCAAAATAACTGAAAATCGTTATTTGTTAATAACGCTTACTAAAACTAGATTAGAACTTTAGTGTTTCAATCAAATTTGTGTATTGGGGTACTTAACAAACCCTCAAAATTTGAGACCGATCCAATAATTAGTTTAAAAGTTATTCTATTTGTTTATCCCAGAGACCTTTATTTTGGAATAACATAAGACAGAAAATAATGAAGATAAGGCAATTCTACGTATGGCAAATGAAAGTAGAAAAGTGATACTATCAAAATGTACTAAAACAAGATAAAAAAATTATCTAATATATTCAAAAATACTAATGCCAAATTTTTGAAATTTTGTAGTTTATAAACATTTAGAACAACTTTAAAAATTTTGTCCGTAGAAAAAATCATTTTACATATTCGAAAAGTTGGTATTTTACACGAATTTTTAAAAATGTTGTTCAGTTGGTGACTAGTCGTGGTAAGTTAAGGGGGAGCTGGGAGCCGACAAATGCACGAGTTCAAAAACTAAAAAAGTCAACTTAAAACTACTATCATTTTCTATATCTCGGGATCTACTGAATATAATATTTTGATCTTTCTTTTTTTTAATTTGTATGTAATTTTTCTGTACATTACAACTATGTAATTTGTCTATTTGCAATTTGACATTTATTAATTAATAAACAATCTAATTTGTTTAAACAATTTTTGAAAAAATAATTTTTTCCCAAAAATCCGTTTTTAATCAGACTATCATTATTAATCATAGAAAAAGTTAAGGTATACTTTAATAAATAAATTATCTTCAATAAATAATTATCTAATAAAAATAATTTATTCATTAAAGTGAACTTTAACTTTTTGTATGATCAATAATGATACTATGATTAAAAAATGGATTTTTGTAAAAAAATATTTTTTCAGGAATTGTTTAACGTTCCGATGACCAACCTTTTTTTGTTACACGGATGACCAAGGGAGGGGGGGAAATGACCCCAGGTAAAAAATGCCAATAATGACATTTAACAAAAAAATGAAGTTTTTTTTTTAATTTTTTTTTTAATTTTTTTTATGGCATGGACTTTATGCTATTCAGCCAGTCACAACATGAATATTAGTGTCATGTGTAGTGTGTATGTTGAGTAAGTGTCTTGTTACTTTGCAAAGTCGACGTCATTAGCGTAAAACTACTTGGAATTACACATTATAGACGGTATTTTACTAAACATCAACTTCAGAATATATTTTTTATTCGCAAAATATAGGAAATTTTTTTTATTTCAAAATATGAGGATATCTAGAATGATATTAAAGTCAAATAAAAAAATAGTGGGTAAAAAATTGAAAATACTTTTGAATTTATTAAAGAAAAACTTACGCTGGGGTCACAATTTCCCCCGCTTGGTCATCCGAAGGTTAAACAAATTATACTGATTATTAATTAATAAATTTATAAACAAATTGCATATTTGTAATGTACGTAGAAATTGCATACAAATTAATAAAAAAAAGATGAAAATCCATTGAGCTGCTCCCGAGATACAGAAAATTGTATTAGTTTGAAATTGCTTTTTCGGTATTTTAACTCGGTGGATTCGTAGATTCCCCCTAGTAACCGTTTGAACTACAATTTTGAAAAATCCTAGAGGGTGCTGTGAAGATACAATGTTTATGCAAATTCTTAACAAAAAATACAAATCCCATTATTTAAAATGGCATCAATGAAATTCCTCAATTATTATACACAGATTAGCTGTGAATTAAAAAAAAAACAAATGGATAACTTTGTCCCTAATGAACCCAGGCTAAATTTTTTTATTTGAAAATTCTTGTTAAAATATTAGCTTTCAGAATATATAATAAAAAAATATGAAAAAAATTCTTTTAAGAAACGCTTTTTTTAGTTACGAGTGACTAAAATTAAAAATATTATAAAAAAACAACTAAAAAGCAAAAAATAAAACGAAATGAAAGAATCTAACACATCCGTCAAAGAAAAGCGTGGAGCGTGTTCATCGAATAAACGGTTTTCGCCCCACGCTTTTCTTTAACGAATGTGTTAGATTTTTTCAATTCTTTTTTATTTTTTGCTTTTTAGTTGATTTTTTTATAATATTTTTAATTTTAGTCACTCGTAACTAAAAAAAGCGTTTCTTAAAAATTTTTTTTTCATATTTTTTTATTTTTTACTTTTTAGTTTTACACTTTTCAACTATTAAAATATATCGTCATGTTTTATTAAAATATGTATAAAACATAATATGATGTACTAACATGAAAAGTAGTCGGAATCGGCAAAAAATTTGAAACTTTATTGTTTATTTATGAAGCATAACGTAAACAATTAACGTAAAAAGTGAAATTATGTATTGTTCATATCATTAACTATACAATCCGTAAAAGTTTCAAGTTTTTACATTGTAAAAAACAAGAAAATTTAAGCGTTTTCCATTAAGGCTATGGGTACATAATTCGCAAATATTTTACGGCTATCCCTACCTTCTCTGTCTTTACATGGCAAATTACGTGTAGTAAAATTCACACTGGTATGGATATGTACATATTACTAGAATGTCATTCTACTTGACAATGTCATAACTAGCTTAAAGAGATGGCTTTTGAATGTTCTTGGATAACTGTTATTTTTTGTATAATTGCGAATTATTAATTCAGTTAGTAAATGTGATAATTTTTTCACTAGCTATGTATTCAGTGATTGTAATAATTTATATGTACCTACAACAAAAACTAATACTCAATCGAGAGAAGAGGAAAAGTGTTAAAGTGATTTTTTAATAATATATTGTTACTATGGAACGCTTACATCTTTAACAACAAAATACTTGGATCACAGAATATATCTTAATGTATTCTCTGCTTCTACCTTCCATATATAATCCACAATAAATAACTTTTTATAAAGTTCACCTCTTAAATCAGTTATTTATCAAATACACTATATATCAATATTATTTAAGAGGATCGGTACGTATTTTCGGCTGCAATGCTATTCAAATGGGGATTCATTTTTTTCAAATCCTGAGAAAACTAATAAGTATTTTTAAAAAATTTAAACGCAGAATGAAAGATTACGTTATTAGCGAGGGCCGAAAGTCCCTGAGAACTTCTATAATGTTTATTTTAATAAGTTACAGGGGTGAAAAAACTAAGAGAAAATTTAGGGTGATTTTTAATTTCAAATATCTCATTCAAAATAAACTTTTTATTTATTCTATGGGACTTTCGGCCCTCGGTAATAATTTAGTCTTTCATTCTGCGTTTAAATTTTTCAAAAATATTTATTGGTTTTTTCAGGATTTGAAAAAAATGAACACAATGCCGTGGTAATATTTTCCAAATCTGTCTTTGTCTTACAACGCACTCAACCGAATATAATTTTGTCAGCATATATTGTCAGTCAGACACTGACAATCAGTGACAATTTTAAATATTTGACATTGCATCGGGAATATTTTGAGAAATTGATTAAATATTATTGATATATAGTGTATTTGATAAATAATTGATTTAAGACGTGAACTTAATAAAAAGTTATTTATTGTGTATTATTTGTGGAAGATCCAAGCAGAGAATACATCAGATTGATATATCCTGTGATCCAAGTATTTTGTTGTTAGAGATGTTCAAAATTGTAAGCGTTCCAAAATAACAACATATTATTAAAAAATCACTTTAACACTTTTCCTCTTTTCTCGATTGATTATTAGTTTTTGTTGTACAAATAAATTATTACAATCACTGAGAACATAGTTAGTGAAAAAATTATCACATTTATTAACTGAATTAATAATTTGCAATTATAAAAATAACAGTTATCCAAGAACATTCAAAAGCCATCTCTTTAAATTAATTATGACATTTTCAAGTAGAATGACATTCTAGTAATGTTTACATATCCACACCAGTGTGAATTTTACAACACGTAATTTGCCGTGTAAAGACAGAATAAGTAGGGATACACGTAAAATATTTGCGAATTATGTACCCATAGCCTTAATCAACAACTAAAAATATTCCCGATTCATGTCAAATAATTATTTAAAATTGTCACTGATTGTCAGTGTCTGACTGACAATATTCTATTCGACTAAGTGCGTTGTATGACAAAGATAGATGTGGAAAATATTACCACGGACATTGTGGTCATTTTTTTCGAATCCTGAAAAAACCAATAAATATTTTTGAAAAATCTAAACGCAGAATGAAAGACTAAATTATTACCGAGGGCCGAAAGTCCCTTAGAATAAATAGAAAGTTTATTCTGAATGAGATATTTGAAATTAAAAATAACACTAAATTTTCTCTTAGTTTTTCACCCCTGTAGCTTATTAAAATAAACATTATAGAAGTTCTCGGGGACTTTCGGCCCTCGCTAATAGCATAATCTTTCATTCTGCGTTTAAATTTTTTAAAAATACTTATTAGTTTTCTCAGGATTCGAAAAAAATGAATCCCCATTTGAATAGCATTGCAGCCGAAAAAACGAACCGATCCTCTTAAAATCGATTTTTTTTATTTGAACAATTAATAAACATGAAAAAAATTGTTTTTATTGACTATTCGTGTATTGTTCCCGCGAATGCATATGTCTGCAAATTTTCATTCATTTGCATTGCATCTGCAAACTATTGAACTAAATAAAAGCGTTTAAAAAGTCAAGTTATTCTAAATGTTTATGAACTACAAAATTTCAAAAATTTGGCATTAGGATTTTTGATTATATCGATTAATTTTTTTATCTTTTTTTAATACATTGTGATATTATCAGTCTTCTGCTTTCGTTTGGCATACTCAGAATTGCCCAATGTTCATTATTGTCTGTCTTATGCTATTGCAAAATGAATGTCCCTGAGATAAACAAATAGAATAACTTTTAAACTAATTAATGGATCGGTCTCAAATTTTGAGAGTTTGTTAAGTACCAAAATTATGTACCAGCTTTGGGTGAAACCCTAAAATTCTAAGTTAAATTTACTAAAAGTTATTAACAAATATCGATTTTCATTTATTTTGCAATTTGCGAAGCAACAAATTAACTTTTTAAATTTCAAAAATCGGTATTTTGAAGGTTTTTTAATTTTCTAAAAAATTAAATTTTGTAATTTTATGTCAATTGTTTAGCTTTTGAATAGGGTGCAAACGATCTAAAAAATCGCGATTTTTGCAACAAATTGTTAATAAATAAAAACGGACGCGAACTCTAGGCAGAAAACAGGTGGGTTTTCTTCCTATAGGTCTACAATAACTAAAAAAGTATTCAGTTACCTGGATCTTTAAGTGTTCTGAGAAAATCCTTATGGCCCTGGACTATCTGTACGCCACTAATTTTTAGGCGTTTAGCGGTATTTTATTCTTGTCTTATCTACAGTAACTTCTATATCTCCAGCAATTGACAGCAGTCATAATCTCACTCACATATATACCAAAGTAGCTTGTCTTGTTAATGTAACCTAAAATTATTGTGGTTTTAGGACGTTGAGCTCTTGGCCAGTCATTTACCCAACATAGCAAAGCTAAGGATGATTGAAGACAAACGATTTAATCATGTTGATTACATTTGGGCCAAAGATGTTGGTACAATCATCAATGAGGATGTCATAGCCACTCAGAATAAGTACATACCATCTGAGCCGCCACATGATAATTCGGCAAATACTAGTTTTGGAAAAAGTGCTTGGTATCCAATCATAACAATGCTTCTCACTGCATTATTGTACCAATAAATAAAGTGTTTTAGTACGATCTTGTAATTTTTATATTTTTATTTATGTGTATTTATCTTGTCACCTGCAACTTTATCATTTCCGTATGCATATTAGTCGGTCTATATCAGCCATAGAGATAAGTACCCTACGTTTTTCAAACAGGAACACCCATGTTGCTCTCTTCTTCTTATGGTGTCGTGCACCGAATTATCTTACGGTCAGACGTCTTTCTTTTGCGGCATGCAAAAGTTCGCCAGTGTTATTTATGCCTCCCCAGTTTTTTATATTTCGCAGTCACGACATTTGTTTGCAGATACTTAGGTGTGGAAATATCTAGCGACAGGCATCTGTGGCAAGAATCAAAACAGCAGGCAACGAAAGCAGCGAGATTATCTGGTTTCCTGAGGGATATAATCTGGCGGAATAAATATATGAGCACCGAAAGCAAAGTCCGCATTTATAAGACATGTGTTAGACCCGTACTGACATACGCAGCTGAGACAAGGGCCGAGACAACAAAGACCAAACAAATAATGAGAACAACAGAGATGAAAACCCTAAGATCCATAAGAGGTATCACACTCAGAGATAGAATACGAAACGAAGACACATTGAGAGAGCTAGGCGTTCAAGACGTAGTGAGATGGACAAGAGCGCGACGACGCATGTGGAGAGACCACGTAGATCCGATGGACCCTGAACGTATGGCGCATTGGGCGAAAACACAGAAGCCCAACACCAAGCGACCCATAGGAAGACCCAAAAAACGATGGTACGAGAGTTGGAGCTCTGGATCGCAGCAAAGACTGTAACAGAAGAAACAGGACATAGTCCTATTACAAGAAGAAGAAGAAGAAGAAGACATTTGTTTGCGACCTACTCTACTCTTGCCCTCAATATTTTCTTGGATGATTAGTTGAGGGATTGCGTCTTTTCAAGGGCCTGCATCTGAACACCTCCAACCAGCAGGGGCTACGTGGAACCGAAGTCTCTCCAAGATCTGGTTACGGCCGTGGAGATCCCTCGCCGGAGCCAACGCAGATAAGTAGCCCTCTTGCAGCCAGACGTTAGCAAAGTGCTACTAAACAGTTAGTGTCGTTGAATTAATAAATGAATTAATTTCATTTATTAATAACTTTTATTTTTCTCTTAAAATGGTAATAATGCGTATGTGATTTAGTTTACCTGGGTTAATAAACGAATGTGTGAAGTTACTTTTAAATTCTATTAAATAAACTCCCGTAAATCCTTGGAAAAGTGATTTATTTTTGCATAACACAGGACCTACCCCAGTCTGAGCTAGCCAATCAGTCGTGTGATGGATGACGGAAGTTAAGTTTAACGTTTGAGTTAAAGTTAAGATAACTCTCAGGAATAACGTGCCCATAACTATATAGGTAAAATTTGGTGTGATGTATCGCTCGCAGTTATGAGATAGTTATATCATCAACGTTATATTAGAAAGAAGTTTTGAGGAACAAATTTTGAAGTAACAAAGAGAACCTTATGTACAAATAGCACAAGTTGGAGTGAGCGCGAGAGATTGTTCCGAACATACCCGTCGTCGGCTACCGCCGATGACCGAACAGCAAACAGCTGTTTGGGTTTGTTGGTGTTTCTAAGTTGCTTTCAAACGGTAGATAGAAACAGGGTTGCCAGATTGGTGTATTTTCCCAAAATTTTGGGTTAATTTGAAAGCGTCTATTGAAATTTTTCTAAGCAGAAATTGTAGTGGGATTTTTTGGGGGCGGAAAATTATGGATGATTTTAAGGGGTCATGGTAAATTAAATGTGCGAATGTATATAGAACTGTATATTAGACGATAGGAGCTATGAATTATTTCCATGGCCCTCGTTGATATCGTAGTATGAATTTTGCTTTACTGTTCTCTTCATTTAACTAATAATTTATTAAAATGCGGCAACAATTTAAATTTGGGGACTTTGGGGTATTTGAGCTTCAATTTCAGGGAATTTTAGTTTCTAAGTGGGAGATTTATAAAATATCATCTGGCAACTCTGGATAGAAAGCTCAGTAGGTACTTAAAATAAAATTTCAACTTATATCGCTCGATTTGATTTTTGTATAATTTTTAAGATTGTATTACCCTTCTATTCTTAATTATTAAATTACTAGCTTCTAAATTCACTTGATTTCTGTCTAAAAACAAGTCAAAAGATGAACCTAACCTTGCATAACTACAGAGTTATCTCATAACTTGAGGTTTAACGTTGCGTTATAAAGTGACCAGATAACTCAAGAACTGTCAAGAAATAACGCAAATAGTTAAGTTAAGTATGATACATCACACCAATTCGATGGTTATAACATAACTACAGGATAATTTTACGTTAACCATAACTTCGGTCATCCATCACAGGGCTGAGTAACCTTTGTAAGGGTTACACTTGGCGCTCCACGTTGGGCGCCAATCAATAACTCAAAAAGTATTGACTTAGGAAAAAAACTCTATAGAACAAAAGTTGCTTAGAATTAGTCATTTTATCCAATTCCGGACTTATTTTAAATGTATATTTTTCACCTTCGAGAGGGGGGTATTCAATGGAGGGGATGTAGAATTGTAAACTTTTTTTTATATGATAATAGACAATTTCAACTACCTATTCCCAAATTTTCATCCTTCCTTTATTTTTTTTGGGTCAGATTGTTCTTTGATCGGGCTATTAGTTTTGAGAGTAAACTGAATGTAAGACCAAGTACTTAAAAAGTCGGGATAGTATCGTGAGGTTTTTTTCCTAGTTTTTTGTGGAATCACGAATTTTACTGTCACCATTGGTTGTGTTTGTCTTTTTAAAGACAGATCACCATGTGTAACGGTATATTATTTTCGCTAAGAGTTTTTAGGCATTCCCCTCGAGTGTAGACAACTAGTTCTACCTTTTACCTGTTAATGAGGTTTCAGCAATTAATAAAATTGTTGAATTAGATGTACTTGACATACATATTCGGAACACGGTTCCTTTGGTTGTAATTAGAGCCATTGAAGTAAGTCAACGAAAAAACTGCCCAAAAAAGAAGGGAGATAAAAAAATTAGCCCAGAAACTAGAGATCTGATTAAAACTCGAAGTAAAATTAGAGGAAACGAAAACACTGAAAAAAGTGAGTTAACAGACATCAACAAGAATGTGTCAAAGGAAATCAGAAAAGATCTAAGGAAGTTTAAAACTCAAGGCATCCAGAAAACCATAAAAGAAAACAAAAGTTTGAAAGTTATACGAAAGTAATTGAACAATGGAAAATGCGAAATACATAAATTAAAAAATAAAACGGGCGAAATAACATCAAACAGAGAAGATTTACTAAATATTGTAGAAGAATTTTATTCGGAACTATATAGAAACCAAAGGCTGAATCAAAATAATCTGAGGAAAGCGGTTTCAAAGAAAATAATAAACCGATAATAAAAGAAATAAAGACTCCGAAATACTACCAGAGATAACCACTAGTGAAATCCATCAAGCACCGATAAAAATGAAAAATGGAAATGCACCAGGTGAAGATGGAGTAGTAATATAGGCCATTAAAAACGGAGGCCACATTCTTATAGGTACAATGAAAAATCTCTTCAACTTCTGCCTTCATCAAAAGTCGATACCTGAAAAATGGAAAAACGCAGTAACAATACTTTTGCATAAGAAGGGAGATAAGACAGACTTAGAACATTACAGACCCATTAGCCTGCTAAACAACTTATACAAACTCTTTACAAAAGTAGTGATATCAAGAGTAGAAAATAAGCTAGATTTTTACCAGCCAAAAGAACAAGCTGGATTTTCGATCAAACTTTGGAACAAACGACCATCTGCAGACATTTAAGTTACTAATTGAAAAGTCATAGAATATAATAAGCCCCTTGTCCTAGCATTCGTGGATTTTCATAAAGCCTTTGACACGATAGAGCTGGATAGCATTTCAGAAGCTCTAAATGAATGCCACATTGACTATCGTTACAGTACACTCATCTATAATATTTATAAAGAAGCAACAATGAGTGTTAAGTTACATGATAAAACCAAACAAATAAGCATAGAACGCGGCGTAAGACAAGGCTACACACTCTCGCCAAAACTAATCATAACTGTTCTGGAATATGCCTTTAAGATGCTCAACTGGGACAATAAAGGGATCACAATAGACGGAGAAAAGTTAAATCATCTTCGTTTTGCAGATGACATAGTCTTTATAACTGATGACCTAGAAGAAGTAAAGGAAATGCTAAATAAGTTAGTTAGATGCTATCTGCTGAAAAATAGGCCTGAAAATGAACTTTTCTAAAACTAAATATATGACTAATCTAATTCCTAGCGGACAGCTGATTATACGTGAACAAGAAGTAGAACTAGTGGAAAAGTACATTTACTTGGGCCATGAAATTAGAATTGGCAGAGATAACCAAACATGCGAAATAAAAAGAAGATTAACTCTTGCTTGGGCAGCCTACGGAACTCTGAGAGACATATTTAGGAGCAGTATACCGATAGGTTTAAAAAGACAAGTGTTTGATCAATGTGTGCAGCCGGTAATGACATGTCCACTGCGTCCAGCAGTGGACGTGAAATTGGTTGGATGATGATGATGATATGGGGTGGGATAACTTAGGAAAAGTTAGGCTATATTGCCATAGGAGATTTAAATATAATAAACTATGTATATAGATATAGTTTTATGAAGGCATTTATTTATTGAAGTGCTCTTCAAAGAATGTAGTTTTATTTTAATTTTTAGTAGAGAAATAAAATAGTTAATCGAAACTGCTACTTGTTATTTTGGGGATATTTAAATCTTGTAAAATAAAGTACATAATGCGGGTACTTAAGAGGAAACAGTAGCGATCAACAGGTAGCAAAAACGCGTTCCAAGATTGCGGCTGTAATTTTGAATATTTTTTCGAGATATTTGGCACACTTATTCGTAATATAATAAAGAATGGCGGTATAGAGCCCAATTTGAAAAATATATTAATATGTGGAAATTACTCTGTAATTAGATACAATATTAAAAAAACGAGCCTGTACCGCCATTAAGAAGAACAAAAAAATAAACTTTCTTCAAATAAACTTTTTTATCCGATGCTTAGATTTTGTGTCATTTTGGAACTACTAAAAATTTTTATTTCATTAGTAGTTCCAAAATGACACAAAATCTAGGCATCGGATAAAAAAGTTTATTTGAAGAACGTGTATTTTTTTGTTCTTCTTAATGGCGGTACAGGCTCGTTTTTTTAATATTGTATTTAATTACAGAGTAATTTCCACATATTAATATATTTTTCAAATTGGGCTCTGTACCGCCATTCTTTATTATATTACGAATATGTGTGCCAAATATCTCGAAAAAATATTCAAAAATACAGCCGCAATCTTGGAACGCGTTTTCGCTACCTGTTGATCGCTACTGTTTCACCTTAATGGGACTGTTTTTTATTTGAGGGTTTTAGTACGGGACGTTTTTTTGTGAAGTCACATGCTTTCAACACGGAGGCCATTTGAGATGCATGGCATTTCAGTGGATGGACTGCTGGACCTGATGGTAGAATTATAAGCCCCTACAAAATCCGTCGTAGATATCATGGTAATCTGTGGAGGAGATTGCTTTGTTTGAACTTTATCTTTTTGGATAGTATTAAGAGGATGAACTGTATTATTTGATCATATATTTAATTGAAACTTTATTAAGACGATAATCTGAGTATCTATTATTTTTTTTTGTTTTTCGATTTTATTAACTTATTTTTCATGAACAGAAATATATAAATTTAGGGTGTAATACTCAGTTATTCATTTTTTTAATTTGTCTTTATAGCTACTATTTATTTAAAGTACACAGCATTTAAAGTTTTAAAATACATCACAGTTAAAGTTGTAATGGGGCAAAGGCAGGAATTTTATTGGATTCTCTTTACCATGTTTAAAACTCGTTAAATATTTACCTACGGTGTGTTTTCATTCTGCGCTTGCGTACGCTATGGGCCCATTGCTTACCTCCGCGTTACCTGAAGTTCGTGTGTGTTGAGAAAGGCACATCTTCCAGTCTTTGTTACCAGGTTTAGTGTTATTTTTTTTATTAAGTTGTGTTTAGAATATGGGGGGAATGTATATTTTAAATAGTGGATTTTGAATATTGGATTTTAATAGTTATATGACTCTAAGATAATTTTGTCACTATGAATATTGGTTTTTGAAATATAATCTTTAGATGAATTTGTCACTTAAATACTTGTAATCAGTCTTCTTAATTATTTGAGATATTTAATGTCACCTACTCACTTAGATAGTTTGCTTGTATGAAACAACCTTGCAACCGCTGTCAGTATTACATCATAAGGTAATAAAAGTTGTGTGTGGGTTACTTGTGTCTTGCTATTATTCCTTTGCTTCATTTGGGGAATAAGTTATAGGTATCCGTTTGTACTGGCTGGCAATAAAGGAAGCTGGCCCCCCAGTTATATTTAGTCGTTCTATTTGAATCCACTCCGCCACCGGTGAGTTAGTTTGGAGCCAGTACCGTTGAAGAACGACAACGGCCTACATATCTGGACTTCGGAGGTAAACTAAACTATGTCATTTTAAGCAACTTTTCAGTAAGGCCGTTTGAATATTTTAAAAATCTTATATTTCCCATAATTAGGTATCTTTCGCTCTGAAAGGTAATGTAATCATATTTTAATTATAACATATAACTAGTTTATACAATCCAACTAATAAAACGGTAAAATTTGCCCTAATTACTGTAATTAATGGTAATTTATAGTGACATAGTGCAGTTTAACTCTGAATGTTTTAAAAATCTTATATATCCCATAATTATATATCTTTTGCACTGAAAGACAATGCGATCGTATTTTAATCATAACATATAACTAGTTTGTACAATCCAACTAATGAAACGTTAAAATTTGCCCTAATTACTGTAATTGGTGGTAATTTACAGTGTCATAGTGCAGTTTACCTCTGATAGGTTTGATCTAAACTTATAAAATATTTATTGAATTTAAAGTATTTAAGCTCAAAAAAAATAGCTAGGTACTTCTCATGAAACTAATTTTTATTTTAGTTAAATGTTATTACTTATATTAAAACCTGTGTTAACGGCCACCTGTCAAAATCGGCAACCTGTACTAACGGCCATTTATATAATACGGACGCTGCCAAATAATCTCATTATTTTTAAAACCCATTTTATAGAAATTTACCAGTTACTATCGGCCAAAATATCTTTGTATGGGTACTTGTTGATAATACCCAGTATTGCGAAATACCCAATACTATTTTATAACTTCGTATTTATCTAAAATGAGATTAAAAATAACCTGCATAAGGGTTGGTGTCGGCGAAGAAAGGATGTCGTAAAATAAGAAACCTTTGTCGCTAAGAAACATAATAAAAATATTATAATAGCTGAGAAAGTGAAAAGTCTGGTTTAAATTTACAAAAGTTTGCCGAAAAATATAGTGTTGTAAAATTATGAAGCTGTATTATAAAAAATAAAAGTAAGTTGAAGAATTCTTTAAAACGTTGCACTAAACGCTAACATTTGATAACAATCTGAACAGATTCTGTTTTTTCCGTAGTATACAGTCTCTGGCCAATATTAGACGCACTATAAAAAATGGTTATCATGAGGTAATACCATTGTAATACTAAATAGGTTTTATGTATGTAACAGACACAAGGTATATAGTTTGGTTGTCCATTTAATTTTATATATTTTATCACAAATAGAACATTATTATTAATGAACCAATATGTATTTATTGACTCTTGAAAGAAAACAGAAATAACAACAATGTTGGCAATTTATTGCTGACATATTGTGGCTCAACAAAATACTAATATTTAATAATACTTATTGTTATTTCTGTTTCTTTTATACAGGGTGTTTCATTAATAATTGTCCATATAGTAACTGGAGAAACCTTAGCACAAAATACGAAGATTTAACCTAAAACACTTAAATAAAATGTGGTTCCTTACTGAGTTACAGGGTGTTTTATCTAAAATTTTTAAAACTATTTTTGCTTAGTATTTTAAAACTATTCGATGTATCTTTTTCATACTTGGCAGGAAGTATAGGTACTGTAAAAACTACTAAATTGTGTTAAACAAACGTTTATGGCTATTACCAGAGGCGTACGACGGGGGAAAGTGAATGGTTGACACTTTTCAAATTCTACGCCACTGGCGAAATTGCTATTTTAGTTCAATTTTTAGATTCTCCAATACTTTCTATAAAAATAATATACTCTTCATTTGTAACGATAAAGTCACTAGTTTTCGAGATATTTGAAGCTAAAACTGAAACGACACGGTTATTTTGATCAGTGTATTGTGTCGCTTCATTTTTAATTTCAAATATCTCGAAAACTAATCATTTTATCGTTACGAATGAAGGGTATATTATTTACATAAAAAGTATTGCAAAATCAAAAAATTACACTAAAATAGCAATTTGGTCAGTGGCGTAGAATTTGCGAAGGGTCAACCAGCTACTATCCCCTGTCGTACGCCTCTGGTAGTAGCTAGAAACGCTTATTTATTTTAATTAAGTAGGGTGTACAGTACCAACACTTTCTGCCAAGTATGATAAGGATACGCCAAACAGTTTTAAAGTACTGGGTACAAATAAGTTTTAAATTTTAATCATATGAATCATATACTTAATAAATTAATTAAAAGAACTGTGCCGTTTCATATTTAACTTCAAATATCTCGAAAACTAATGACTTTATCGTTACCAATGAAGAATATATTATGCACGTAGAAAGTATTGTAGAATCTAAAAATGGCACTAAAATAGTAATTCCTCCAGTGGCGTAGAATTTGAGAAGGGTCAACCATTAACCATCCCCTGCCTTACGCCTCTGGTAGTAGCTAGAAACGTTTGTTTATCATAATTTAGTAGGGTGTCTAGTAGTCGCACTTTCTGCCAAGTATGAAAAGGATACGTCTAACAGTTTTAAAATGCTGAGCAAAAATAGTTTTTAAATTTTTAGATAAAACACCCTGTAGCTCAGTAAGGAACCACATTTTATTTAAGTGATTTAGGTTAAATCTTCGTATTTTGTGCTAAGGTTTCTCCAGTTACTATATGGACAATTATTAATGAAACACCCTGTATATTTTTTTAGATTTAGCATAATTTTAAGTGATGCATAACTTTTGAAACTATATGTATAATTAGAATAATACCATTCGAAATAGAAACACCAATTTTTAAGAGAAGGTACACAATGTTTGTTGCTTGTTTATTACAATGTATTAATAACCATGATTTTTATAAAAACAACTAGGTAACTATAGAAAAAGAATAGATGAAAACAAAGAGATTTATTTCTGTTCAGAAGAATAGTTACCTATGACTCGTTTGCCGCTAGGTGCTCAGTGCACTAAGCCAACATAGTGTTGTTTGCGATCAACACTCAGTTAGTAACTCTGAGGTAAAAACACCCAAGTTTACATGGCGCTTTTTACCTCTTAAATTATTTGAACATAGTGTCCTATTTTTTTGGTAATTTCGTTTTAGTGGTCATTAGTACCAAGTGTAGTATACCTCTAGAAAGTTCTTGGAGAGTTGAGTGAGTTAAAAGAATAAAAACAAAACAACGCCATGTCGGCATAGTGTAGTTTACCTCCGAGGTCCAGATATATAACTGCAAGGTGAGTAGCATTAGTGCTGTGGTGTTTGTTTTGTATTTATCTACGTGCTAACCCGTCTTGCGCGTTATACACGATATGATTTTTTTGTGATGGATATTCTTGAGTTGATTTCAATATGATGAACTATCAAAAATGAATAACCATTTTCAATTTCGCTGCAATACGAAACTACAGCCGCATCATTATTCTAGTCCAATCAGAGAGTGCAGCAAGCACCTCTACCGGTTTCGAAACTTATTAGTCTCTCATCAGGACGCACATATACTGCTCTGTCTGACTTAACTAGGACAAACCCTGCCGTGCAGTAACGGATTGCAACGAACGAAATGGCAGGGATGCCTTAGCGGCAACTGCTAGCAAAAACCAAGTTTTTAATCTAATAGCACATAAAACAACATCAAAAGATGTTACTCTACATCCTACCAGATTGAAATCAATGGAAACCTTCTCTGGTAATACCTTCGAGGCTTCTACAATTTACAAGCTATAACGGATGCTGAGACTAAGGAAGATGAGGGAATTTTACAATTTATAATTCACGTTCCATCTACTCGGAGGTGTTACCAGAGAAGGTTTCCATTGTTTTCAATCTGGTAGGATGTCGAGTAACATCTTTTGATGTTGTTTTATGTGTTATTAGATTGAAACCTCAGTTTTTGCTAGCAGTTAGAACACGCTAGGGCATCCCTGCCATTTCGTTCGTTGCAATCCGTGACTGCACGCCGAGATTTGTCCTAGTTGGTAGTTTCGAAACCGGTAGAGATGCTTGATACACTCTCTGATTGGACTAGAATAATGATGCGGCTGTAGTTTTGTGTTGCAACGAAATTGAAAATGGTTATTCATTTTTTATTTACACGTTTACTCTGATTGGATTACAAGGGAACCATTCTCGTTGGAAATTTAGTCTTCCTTAGTCTCAGCATCCGTTATGGCTTGCAAATTTTAGAAGCCTCGGAGGTGTAACCAGAGAAGGTTCCCATTGTTTTCAATCTGGTAGGATGTAGAGTAACATCTTTTGATATTGTATTGGAAGAATTTTTTTTTTACTTAGCAACAACATTTTTGTTTAATTTATTAATATTTTGTGTTTTGGTAACGACGTCCGAAGTGGAAGTCGAAACGTCAATTAAATCATTTTTCAGGTAAAATCGTGGCTTATTTCCCAATTAGAATAGTAAATTACATAAATATCACAAAGAAATAGTTTCAGAATAGTAAGAAAAGTCTTTCGTGAGATGGCAGCATTCTTGAAACCTCTTACTAGGATTTGTGTTTTTATGCTATTGATTTCTGTGAAAAGCATGGATATAAGGAACTATAAAATATAAAGGAAAAGATTCCTCTCATTGGCTGTATACCATAATTTTTTTTTTCATAAGGAACTATTTTAGGCTTGTTAGTATCCCTTTTCTCTTTTCTTATCCATTCCGTTTTACTTGCTGATTTTCCTCTGTATTTTGTTTTATAAGCACTACCTGGTGACCCTGTATCGTATTGGGCATATTGTTATGATAAGCAAATATTATTGGTTTAAAAACGATTGTTACAAAACTGTTTTATGAGTACTATCTTTCAATTTTATCTTTTGTTGTGTTTACCTTGGTTTTTGAATTTTAAATTGTTTATCTAATTTTTTAAGATCATTGATTTTCATAAGTATTTTTTTACATTTGTCACTTTTTAATAATATATTTTTCAAATACCAATAATATCAATTATTGTTGGTTTCCGGATATTTTAGTTGAAATGTTTAAATTAAAGGTAGTAATTTTATTTTTGGCTATATCCAATGTTTTTTGTAGAAGCCCTATCCTTGATGCTGTTGAAAATTTTATAATAAATTATAGGAAATTTTTTAATGTCAGTGATGCCGTCTTCGAACCATATCCTGATCTAGGACTTGATATTGTAAGTAGAGTCCAGTTCAAAATATATATCTGCATTTTTTCTTGTGTAATATTGCATTAAAAAAAATCTTTAAATTATATTTAAATATACTAAATTTTAATGCGTATGTCTTATTCTACTTCTTCTTCCTCTTTATAAGCAATTCTGCTTGTTCATTGGCGAATTGATACCTCTATGGAAGGTTTTCACTCCATCTTTTGCGCGGTCGGCCGATACTTCTTCTACCGATTGGTGATTATTTATCTCTTGCTATTTTGACCACACGTGTCTCACCCATTTTTTTTTCGTCTTTAAAGAGGGGGTGTCTGGAATCTTCAAAAGACACCTCAGTCCAGAACGCCGCCTGACTGACCTTAGTGCAGGATTCATTCTTCGTAGTACCAGCGATAGTTCCCGAGGTGCTTTAAAACGCTCTCTCGTCGCCGAGGCTACGCCGAATGCCTACCTGCTAAACCAGACCCTCCTCTGTCATCCAGCGCTCCGAAAACGGAATGGCCGCTGCAAGGTCGACATCGCTTCCGAAGCACTTTACCTTCATTTATCCACAGACTGTAAGCAAGGAGGCCCTTCATTTTCCCCGTTCCCCCTTTTTTTGGTCCCAAGATTGGGCTTTATTTTTTTTAATTAGAGCTTCTTTCCCAGAGTCTGTCTCATACAATATATCTCACTTATTCGCCTCTTGTCAAAACTTATTCCCTCTGCCTTCTACTCGCCATATATTTCCCTCTCACCCCTATCGTTGGTAGAGCTGTTTTTCCTCCTCTTCTTTCTTCTTGATCACTACACGGATATAGTTGTGTATGCTAGTCCAACCAGTTTTATTTTCAATCATTCTCTCAATCATGTCTCGCACTGTCAAAAAATTCACACCTGTCTCTCTTTCCATTCTATTTCTTTCTAATATCCATCTGTTGCACTCTAGCATGGTATGTGTAACAGTGTCCGGGTGCCTGCAGTATAGACATTCGTCAGTGTCAGCCTTTCCAAACCTAGAGAGGTAGGCTCTAAAACACCCGTGTCCTGTGAGCACCTGCGTCAGGAAATAGTCCAGTCGCCTGTGACCACAGTCCATCCAATCTTTTAAGTTAGGAAGCAACATCTTTGTCCACTGTGCCACATGCTCCATGTTGTTCCATTCTTGCTGCCATCTTTCAATTGACCTTTCTCTTTCCTGTCTTCTCTCGGCCATAGTAAGCTCAAGGTCTCTTCTCTCATACAGTTCTTTTCTTTCTACTACCAACACATGCAGCGGAACACATCCAGTGATGGCCCACAAGGCTGCGGCAGACACAGTCCTGTAGGCGCATGCCACTCGCAGCATACTTGTTCTGTCCACTCGTGTAATGAGCCCCCTGTAGGCCCGTATCCCTACCGCCTCACTCCAGACTGGGGCTGCATAGAGGACGATCGACTGCACAACACCGTGCAAGGCACTCCTCCTTTCGGATTTGGGTTCTCCAATGTTGGGCATCACCCTCCCCAACGCAGCCGCACTGTTTGCAGCCTTCCGGGTCACCACCTGCACGTGCTCCCCCCATTTTTCATTCTGGTGCAACGTCACTCCTAGGTACTTTACGTGTTTCTTGGGTGTTAGATACGCTCCTGCACATTGTAGCTCCACACTTTGCCTGTTCCCTTTCCCCTTCAGATTGATGGCCTCGGTCTTCTCTGCCGCGAGTTTCAGTCCATGCTGTGTCACCCATTTCTTCACGACGCCGCCTGCTTTCCGTACCCGGTATTTAAGATCTGGCTCGTCCCGCGCCACTACCAGCACAGCGAGATCGTCTGCAAATGCGAAGGGAGACGTACCCTCTCCATATTCACAGTTCAGAATCCCGTCATATGCTAGATTCCATAGCGTCGGGCCCAAGACAGATCCCTGGGGAACACCTGCCGTCACATCCACGATCGTGCCTTTCTCCACCATAATTCTTCTTTCAGACAGATATTCCGCCACCACGTTCATCAGGTATCCAGGACACTCTCTCTCCTCCATTGCCTTCATTACCTCGTCCACTGCAGCGTATTGAATGCATTCCTAACATCGAACAACAACAGGGCCGCCCAACGGTGTTCATCCCCTCTATTGCGCAATGCGTCGAATACACTCACGATTGCATCAATCGTGCTTCTCCCTTTACAGAAACCAAACTGCCTCGGGGACAAGCCTCCCGACCTCTCAATCATGCCATCGATACGTCCCCGCAGCATTCTTTCATACAGCTTACCGACGCACGGAAGAAGGCAGATGGGTCGATACTTTTCCCCAGCTTTGCGAAGCAGTACCAACTTCGATGTCCTCGAAAGCTCAGGAAAGGTCTGTGCTTCCAGCAGTGCATTCATGTGCTCCAGAAGCAACGCGGGCTCCTCCCGTCCTAGACACCTCACCGCCTCAGGTGATATCTGATCCAAACCGGGGGACCTGCGCGTCTTGAGTGCGCCCAATGCCTCGACAAGTTCATCCATGGTAAAGGGTACAGCCCGCTCAGCTTCCTCGTCTCTCCGTACACCATGCCACCTGCCCGCGGGAAAGAGCTCTCGTGTTACCTCGAGCTTCTTATCCATAGGCATTTCGTACGAGGGGTACGCATGGAACTTTTTCATGGCGATCCTGTATCCTTGACCCCAGACGTCCTCATCCAATTTTTCACACAGTTCTCTCCAGTGCCTTCTTTTTTCTGCACGAATTTTCCTGTAGAGTTCCCTCTTCCGTAGGCGGTACTCCTCCTCGATCTCCTCGATGACATCAGGATCGACTCCTGCTCTGCCCCTTGCTCTCGTTAGCCTTTTTCTCATGACTATACATTCATTTCTTTGTGTCTCGATGTCCGCGTTCCACCAGTAGGGCATCTTGTTTACATCTCGGCGACCCCTCCTGCTTCCCTCCATCGCTTCTTTAATTACCCTCTCCAGGTTCTCGACTGTCGGTGATTGACCCTGCAGCATGCTAACTCTCCATTTGATCAGCTCCTCGTATACTTTCCAGTCATTTCCATCACCGCATCCGCCTCCCGACGTACCAGACGCGCGGACTGCGTTAGTAGTTCCCGCCCCGACTATCGAGAATCCGATGTACTGATGCTCCGTTCCGCTGTAGTCTGGTAAAACCTTCCAGCCTCTTGCTTTCGCCGCTATTCCTTGTGTCGCCATAGTTACGTCGATGTACGTACCTGTACCTCTCCTAACAAACGTAGGCGCCAGACCTGTGTTCAGTACTACTAGATCCAGAGTACCCACCCTGTCGGTCAGTATCCTGCCGCGAGTGTCGGTGATAGGAGATCCCCACTCCGCTGCTTTTGCATTAAAGTCTCCCAGCACTACGCATTCTCCTCCTGTGTTCCCCACTTCCTGCATGATCTCGTCCATCTTCCTCTCATATTCACCCACTGTTATGTTCGGAGAAATATAACAGCAGACCAGCTGCATCTTCTCCATCCGGATGATCACGTATCCTTCTTTCGGTTTAATTTCATACACTCGCAGCTTTCTATTGTAGATTCGTACAGCGGCCCTTCCAGTCGTATCCACAAACCATCCTCTTTTCTTAGCTGCTGTTGGGTTTGGCTCCGCCGTCACCAGCACGTCGATATTCTTTCCTACGGCGGCAGCCTCGGCGAGATCATGTGCTAATCTCGCCGTTCCCACGTTCGTTTGTAGTACTCTCAGCTCTCGGATCTTCGGAACTCTCGTCTCGGAACTCTCGTCTCACCCATTCTGGTTATGTGGTTATTTCATCCTTTTTTCTATTTAGTGTCCATTGGTTTATACACTGTACGTTACATTGTCTTCTAGTGTCTCCACTCCTCTTTCGATCTCTCAGAGTAATTCCTTTAATTCTTCTCAGTACTCTCATCTCTGCCGTTTCCAGTAGTATTTGTGTTGTGGCTGGATAGGGTCTTGTTTCTGATGCATATGTCATTATTGGTCTTACACTGGCTTTATAAATTCTTGACTTCATCTCAGTGTTAATATGCCGGTTTCGTCATATAGAGTTATTAAGGCATCCTGCCAGTGTAATTGCTTTTTGTACTTGATTTCTCACTTTTTTGTCCAGCTCTCCGTAACTTGACAATGTAAAGCCAAGGTATTTTACTTCCATTACTTGGTCAATACTGATACCATCAATTTATATTTTGCATCTGATTGGTTCTTTATTGATTACTATTGTTTTAGGTTTCTGAGATGAAATTGTCATATTGAATTCTTTGGCTCTTATGTTAAATCTGTGGACTAATCTTTGCAGACTATCTTCATCTTATCTTGAGCTATCAATATTGCGTCATCTGCGTAGCAGAGTATTTTTACTTCTTTGTTTCCTATTCTATATCCTCTTTTTTTGTTGACGTTTTTGATGATTTGATCAATGATTAAATTGAAGAGCATAGGACTCAATGAGTATTCCTGTCTTATTCGGCTGGCTATATCTATAGGTTCTGTAAGTTTGTCTATCTATTCTGACTTCCATTTTGTTGTTTTGGTAGATGTTCTCAATAGTTTTTATGATATCTAAGGGGACTTCTCCATTATTTTTTAGTCTTACTCTGTCAAATGCTTTCTTCAAGTCAATCGGACATAGAAATGCTGGTCTATTATACTCTAGTGATTTCTCAGTACTTTTCTTTTTGACAAATATTGCATCTGTACACGATCTTCCGGTACGAAAACCCTATTGTTTTTCTGCTAAACTTATCCTCTAATTCATTACGCCCGGTTTCATAATCAACTTAAAGTGAACATTATCTAAAGTTCACTTTAAAGTTGACATTTAACCCATGTGAATTGCATTGATAAAGGTACCAACTTAAAATTTAAAGTCCACTTTCACTGATTATGAAACCGGGAGTTAGTCTTGTAAGATTTTAGTTGTAAATTTTAGGGTAGTATTTAACAAGTTGATATCTCTGTAGTTTTCTGGCTGCTTTTTATCTTTTTTGAATAGTAGAATTAGTTCGCTCGTTATCCATTCTTCCGATATTATATTGTGTTTATGATTTTGATGTGTATCTGTATGTGTATTTTACTTGATTGAGCCTAATCGATTCTTCCTCCTTTCTGTTGGTAAGTTTCTTGACTAAGATGGGCGTTGTATCTACATGTTTTTTAACTTATTTTAACAATATAGTAATATATTGTAGGTCAGTTTATTCCTGCTATTGCTGATCACGTATAGGGTCGAAACGTATCCAATATTTTGACCTTTGATTGTATTAATAACAATTTTTGTGGTTCGTCTTAGAGTGAGTACTTTATTACCTCTAGAAGACATTTGAGAAAAACTGGATACTTCCTGTCCTAGTATCTTTGAATGATTTTATTAGTCAAATCTTCTATGATATAATATTGTTTTTTTTCCCGTTACAGAAATTTTATAGCTGATTCTTTTTAAGAAATTTATCAGCTATTTCGTTGCCATATTATACAGGGTGTCCCGAAAAGATTGGTCATAAATTATACCACACATTCTGGGGTCAAAAATAGTTCGGTTGAACCTAACTTACCTTAGTACAAATGTGCTCATAACAAAAGTTACAGCCCTTTGAAGTTACAAAATGAAAATCGATTTTTTTCAATATATCGAAAACTATTAGAGATTTTTTATTAAAAATAGAAATGTCTTATTCTTATGGTAGGAACATCTTAAAACAAAATTATAGTAAAATTTGTCCACCCCAAAAAATTTTATGGGGGTTTGTTCCCTTAAACCTCCCCACACTTTTGTGTACGTTCCAATTAATTCATTATTGTGATACCATTAGTTAAATACAACGTTTTTAAAACTTTTTTGCCTCTTAGTATTTTTTCGTTAAGCCAGTTTTTATCGAGATGCGGCTTCATTCTTAATATATTTACATAAAAATTTTATGGGGGTTTTGTTCCTTTAAACCCCCCAAATGTTTGTGTACGTTCTAATTAAACTATTATTGTGGTACCATTAGTCAAACACAGTGTTTTGAAAACTTTTTTGCCTCTTAGTCTTTTTTTTTGATGTCACCTTTTATCGAGATGTGGCTTCTTTTCAAAATATACCTCAAATAAAAATGTAAGTTATAAATAAATTTTAAGATTATTAACAGGTGTATATAATCATACTCACCATATACAAATATGTATATCTGTGGCAAAAAGTTTATCTAATGCCATCCCCCGTTTGTGAACACACACACACACACACACATATACAAATGTGGTGGATTCGACAAATATTCAAAATATCTCGATAAACACTGGCTTATCAAAAAAGTACTAGGAGGCAAAAAAGTTTTAAAAACATTGTGTTTAATAAATGGTGCTACAATAATAATTTAATTGGAACGCACACAAAAGTTAAGGGGGGTTTAAGGGAACAAAACCGCCATAAAATTTTTATGAAGTGCACAAATTTCACTTTAATTTTTTTTAAGATATTGCTGCCATAAAAATTCCACTTGTCCATTTTTAATAAAAAATCTCTACTTAAGAGTTTTCGTTATATGAAAAAAAATCGATTTTCATTTTGTAACTTCAAAGGGCTGTAACTTTTTTTGTGTGCACTATTGTGTATAGGTAAGTGAAATTCAATCAACCTATTTTTGACCCCAGAATCTGTGGTTAAATTTATGACCAATATTTTCGGGACACCCTGTATTTCCCGATAAGTAGGACTCACACCTATGTGACCTTGTTATGCTACACCAGTCTATAGAGGTCTTCTAGACATTCCCATACTAGCCTTACGAGGCTCTGTAGCCCCGCTGAATAGTTGTGCATCTTCTTCTTCCTCGTATGCCTCATCTTTTAAGGACATTGGCAATCATTATGGCCCATTTTACTCTGTAGCGGTTCTAAAGAGTTTTATTATTGTTTTCCGACTCCACTGCTTTTCAGCCGGGTTGTGGGTAGTTTTCCCGGTCCTCTTTTTCCTTTCACTTTCCCTTGTACGTATAACTAATCGTATCAACACATCATTTTAGTTCTTAATATGTGACCAAAGTAGCTCATTTTTCTTTCTCTAACAGTGTTGACTTTCGACCCTTAGTAATAATGTATTATTTCATTCTGCGTTTAAATTGTTCAAAAATACTTATTAGTTTTCTCAGGATTCGAATAAAAATAATACATTTAAAACACATTAAACATTTTGACAGGCGGCATTTTGCGCCTATCCACTTATTAACAATGTTCAAATGTTTTAGTATCAATTTTTGGCAAAATATCACTATCCTGTAGAAACTCATTGGGTAAAGACCGAAGATGGTTATGTCCTTCGAATGCAACGATTATTAGGAGGCCAAAATGGAACGCACGCTAACACAAAACATAAACCAGCTGTTCTTCTTATGCATGGTATACTATGTAGTGCCATGGATTTTGTAAATTATGGCCCAAATAGATCAATTGCGTTGATGCTGGCAGACGAAGGATATGACGTTTGGTTAGGAAATAACAGAGGAACCACTTGGTCTAGGATGCATGAGACATTGGATCCTGATAACGATAGAGAATATTATGATTACAGGTAAATATTTCTTTCTGGGTCGCTTTTCTTTATAATTAAAATTAAACGAATTCGTAGAGCTATAACAATTTTATGTTTATTAATAAAAGATTAATAAATGAATAGTGATCGAGGCCATCAAACGAGGTTAAAGGTTAATCATAAAATTATCCAGGCTTTGGCCAAACTTTTCACCGAATGCATTTACCAAGGAAAAACCCCTTCCCAATGGAACAATGCAGTCATTGTTTTATTGCACAAGAAAGGTGACATAACAGATCTAAAAAACTACCGTCCTATCAGTCTGCTATCACACATATATAAACTTTTCACAAATATGATCAAAAAAAGACTGGAGGCTAAGTTAGACTTCTATCAGCCTAGAGAACAAGCTGGGTTTAGATCTGGATATAGCACTAACGACCAATTACTGGTAATAAAAAACTTAATAGAGAAGTCGGCGGAATACAACAAACCATTGGCACTGATATTTGTGGACTACGAGAAAGCGTTCGATACCATAAACCAGCACAAAATGTTAAAAGCATTGACATAATGCCAAATAGACCATCGCTACACTAACATGATAAAATATGTCTACCACAATGCAACTGCTAGCGTGAGACTCTCTGATCAACAAACTAATAAATTCTGTATGCAACGAGGAGTACAGCAAGGAGACACCATCTCACCAAAGCTGTTCACAACCCTTTTAGAACACACTGTGGTATATTATGAACCCTCTGTATAAATAATAATTTAAATATGATGTTATTAACCTTTAGGGTATTGAACATACATAAAAACAATAGCTTATAGTTTGTATCACATGTTTATTACGAGTGAACTTGAACTATATTTGTTATGGTTCAGATAGGTATAAAAACACGCTGAGCAATCAGTATGGATATAGATATACAAATAATTATTAGAAGTTAGTACGTAGTAAGGCGAGGTGCTATGAATCATTAATGTTATTGTTTAGATATTGGATACCAGTGAATAAAATATAATGTATAGTAAGACGTGTTTAGTCTTTTCAATTAATTAGAACCAGAAGGCAGTAACAACACACTATTTAATACAACACTTTTAAGAAGGCAGATCTGAACGAATATGGTATCAATATAAATGGAGAGAAGCTCAGTCATTTGAGATTCGCAGATGACATCGTCCTTATAGCCGATCGTATGGATGATGCAATAATAATGTTGAACAAGTTATATCAGGCTTCCTTAGAGGTCGGACTAAAGATTAATATCAACAAGACGCAAATAATGACTAATCTGGTGCTAAATCGTAATATTGTTTTTGATGGAATGGATATTTGGATATTGAGCAGACTGTATCTTATAAGTACTTGGGACATGAAATTCGGTTGGGAAGAGATAACCAGACGTGCGAGCTCCCACGTCGCATAGGATTAGCTTGGGCAGCGTTTGGTAAACTGAGCTATTACTCTGGGCTAATTAGCAAAATTCATGGAAAAGTTATTTTCCAGCAATTTTATTGCTGGAATCGAATAATAAGATCCTATATATTAATAATATAGGTATGCAAAGTCCGCAGATAGTGTGCTACTTTTTTTATAAACAAAATGGCGCCGACAGATCGTATTTTCTTCAATTATTGCTCTATAACCCCAAAGATTTTAACACTACATCAAAAACACCCAAATAAAAATTCACCGCAATTAAATTTTGCATAGAGATATGTTTTTCCCGATTTGTTCCGACGAAAATTTTCCTCCGAAAATGCGGGTTTTCCCAACAAAAACTCTAATTTTCAAATAAAGTTTTAGGTAAGTAATTATTAATCAATAATAAATAACTTAGTGACATCAAAGCTTTCTTGGTATAGATTGTAATTCCAGAAGCCGGTGAAAATTAAACTAATATTTTAGCAACAATTCAATTGTTAATTAACAATTTACGATCGCAATAATAACCAAAATAATCATGATACATTGATCAAACTTATAAAGGTTATAAAGATGAGATGCTTATTTAATATTTTATCGACAAAATATAAATTTTTCGTTTTTTTGCATAATTATTAACTTTTGAAAAAAAAATAGTTATTAATAGTAAAAATACTAAAAAATAGTAATTAGTAAAGTACAAAGAAAGGTTATTTACCAGCAATTTCATTGCTGAAATCGAATATTATGATCATATATATTAATAATATAGGTATGCAAAGTCCGCAGATAGTGTGCTACTGTTTTTTATTAACAAAATGGCGCCCCCAAATCGTGTTTTTTCAATTATTGGTCTATAACTCCGAAGATTTTAACTTTACACCAAAAACACTTAAATAAAAATTCACCCCAATTTAATTCTGCATATTATAGGCGTGTTTTTCCCGATTTGCTCCGACGAAAATTTTCCTCGGAAAATGTGGGTTTTCCCAACAAAATCTCGAATTTTCAAATAAATTTTTTGGGCAAGTAATTATTTATCAATAATTAAATAACTTGGTGAAACAAAAGCTTTCTTGGTATAGATTTTAACTGCAGAAGCCGGTGAAAATTAAACGAATATTTTAGCAACAATTCAATTGTTAATTAACAATTTACAGTCGCAATAAAAACCAATATAATCATGAGACATTGATGAAACATAAAAAGATTATAAAGATGTGATGCCTATTTAATATTTTGTCGACAAAATATAAATTTTTTATTTTTTGCATAATCTTTAAATGTTTAAAAAAATAGTTATAAACAAATTAACATTTCTCAGAAATTGTTTATTATATTCTAATTTTAAAAAATACTTAAAATGCGTATTTCAAAGGTCTTGAAAATGAATGCTTCAAAAAAATTTTCCAACCATTTTCTTCCTTTTACGTTCATAACTCGTAGTTTTTCTAGGAGGAGGTAGTTAACCTTCAGCCCAACTCCCTATTCATCGGAGGACCAAGACTCCCCTCTCCGTCAGCCCTGACCCCACCTTCCACCGGGGTTGGTTACCCAATCTCCAGTGGGCTTGCTCAGGTTACCTGTGTGTATCAGCTTGGAGGTGAAGATAGGAATTGAGTAGGAGAGGCTAAGTGATGCCAACAGGATACGACATCATGTATTGCGCTTCACTACCCCTTTACACACCTCCAACCTATCCATAATGAGATTATAATCTAGTGTTACGCTCTATAGGGCTTTTCATCGATTGTCATTTGTTTCGAGCTTAAGCTCGAAAGTTTAAACCTTAAACGATACAAATACATAGGCATATCTTTATTATTGTTATACGTTGATAGTAATTAACACAATAAATACACACTTAAAAGACTTATAAATAAATACTCATGATGAAAAAGTACATTATAATTAAAAATGAATAACCATTTTCATATCGCTGCAACACGAAGCCACAGCCGTCTTATATTTCAGTTCGTTTAGAGAGCGCAACAAGCACTCTGACCGAACAGTTTCAAAACTCATTAGTTTTTCATCAGATACTGCATGTTGCTATCTCCAAACCATGTAAATAGCTGTAACATCCGTACATGCATTGGGTTCTTCTTCTGTCTTGCTGTGGGCATACTCAGCTGCAAATAATATTGCTACAATATAGCCGCAGACTTCACTATTACCGGCCATACACATACAATGTGCATTTGCTATGCCATCAGAACTGGCTATCACCCAAGCATCTAGTGGTTTAGAATTAGCTTTTTGGGAATGCTTCACCTAAAAAAATATTTTATCTTTGTGGAAATGCTTCAACTACAAAAATTTATTTTTATTACATTCATATTTATAATATAATTTTAGAACAAACAATCATGACCTATTCTCTTTTCTATCATAGCAATTACATGTCGTCGACCTAATCTGTAAACTGCGTAATTCCATTTATCCAAATTTTACAGGAGACACAAAAAACTATTTCTCTAAATATATGACTAATGTGAATACTACTACATTTTAAAATATAGGATGCTAAAATGGAATATTTTATAGATACACATATCACTAACATTTGTATATTGTTTAATGAGTATTTAATATTACCACCAACTTTTTCTTGAAAATATCACTTTCTAAACAGTGAGGTCAGTCGTGTGGTATGACAAACTGGGGAGTTGCATATTTTTCGTACTAAATTTGCCGCAAGGGAGATACGGTGTATACGAAGATGTCACTATTTACTCATCTGGTAAAAATATGCATGTGCATCCTCTTTGAAACTAGAAGTAGGGACTTTTTCAAACGCATGGCAGTAATAACTAATTTTCAGAGAATTATGGGGTTACACAGTTTACAAATTAGGACGACAATATGTCTGGTTTCAAACAGATATATAAACGTAAATAAATCTAATATTTAAAACCAATTTATCCAAAGGACACTAATACTGTTATCCATATATTTCTTAATGGTGAATAAATCAAATAAAGGCATACCTTTCCAACAATAATATAGAAATCATTAACAATTTTTACTCCAACTTTCAGAACAAATCCTGTTGTGAAGGCTTTTATGTGCCTAAAGGTTTTGTATGCTTTCATCTGCTACTTAGAGTAGTAACTGTGATACTCCACCTCTCTCTTCTGTCGTTTCCCCATTACTGAGCATCGTGATTTCTTCCAATATTCCTAACAATGTTTCTCCATTAGTCTCTATCTTCAGCTGCTCTAAGAGCTTCGCAGAATGAGTTTCCAGCTGAATGCTTTATTTGGTCAGACCATCTAGTTGGTGATCGTCCTCTTGATCTTCTCCCTGGAACGTTTCCAGAAACAATTAATCTCTACAAACTGTCGTCATCTCTGCGAACCACGTGACCATAGAATTGCAGAATTCGTTGCAGACATATTGTGGACAGCCTTTTTTTAATATTGAGTTGGTTTAGAATGGAAACGTTTGTCCTATGAGCTGTCCAAGGTATGCGCAGCATTCTTCTCCAGCACCACATCTCAAAGGCATCAATTTTTTGGCGCTCGCATGCGCGAAGTGTCCTAGTCTCTGCTCTGTATAGAAATATTGAGAATACAAGGGCATTCACCAGTCTGATATTTTGAGAGATAGATCTGTCTTTCCAAGCTTTAGTTAGGCGACTCATCGCATTTTTTGCCATACCAATACGTCTCCGAACTTCTGCTTCACAGTTACCATCGTTAGTTATACTAGACCCGAGACAGACAAAGGTGTTTACTATCTGGTATTCCTGACATCTGGTACTCCACCAGATATGTATAAATATCTATAATAGTAATTGGTGGAGCGCACTTTACTCTAAAATCCAATTCTGGTGACTGAATTGTATATGGATCTAAATCCCCACTTATTTTCAGTTTCAATGAATATCTAAACCAATAAAAAAAATAATGTTATTGCTTGCAAAATTCATCATTATGGATAAATATCAGGGAAAATGAACAGTAAATAAAAATTGTTTCGCCTACCTTTGTCCAACATCTGGAGTTTCCAATAATAATTTCTTTAAATAATCACTTTGCATTGTGGTAAGTTTATAAAGTTCACAAATGACAAACAAGAGTTTTAAAAAATACACAAAAAAACAAAAGCAAACAAAATATAAATGAATCGAAAATAGTCAAAATACGACGATAAAAAATGAAATGAAACGACGATACGATACAAACATCAAACTTAACCTCTGTTTTGTAACTTTTAAGCTCCTCCCAATATCGTGACGTCAGACTTAGGCTGTCTGAAATGAAAACGTTTTTAAACGTATTTTTACGTCATTAATCTTACGTCTATATGACGTAATGTTCAACCACGTGTGTATATTCAACCAAAAACTGACGTTTCCTCGACGTTATATGACGTCTCTTGGTTGAATGGGGCCCTGCTAAAATGGGGAGTTTTACTGTCAAAATGTTGTTAAAATCGTTGTCAGTATTTTCGAAAATCAATATAATTAATAAATTTTAATACAAAAGATTTAACTAAAGGCTTACAAACCTTTTATCAAAAGTGTTCTTATGTGTGTGTTGTGTTGCAGAATATTTGGAGTAAATTTAGGACGAACATGTCCTTTTGATTCTACTGATGCTGATAGATTAATCGATGGGACTACTATTTTTTCACTTTATTGATTTTAGAAAATACTGACATCGATTTTAACAACCATTTGACATACTATTAAACCCCATTTTAGCAGGGCAATAAAAAGAAACAAACCTCAATTTTAGTTCCGCCGAAATCCACCAGAGGTCGCCATTGTGGGTCGTGATACATCCTGTCACGTTGGGTTAAAACCAACCACTTACGAAGTTCAATTGCTTGTTTTTAGACATGTTTATTCATTTTTCACATATAGACCAGGGCGCATCTGTAAAAATATTAGTACATTTGGACGTTCAGAGGTGACTCAAATTTTTTTGCTTGAAATTGCTTGAAAATAACTCAAGTAATAATAATTAAGTTATCTTCCCTCTCAAAAAGGTCTGGAACATTGTTTAAATAATCAAAATGTCAAAAAATGAAGGAAAAATTCGATTTATTTCTTCGTTTTTTGATTATAACTTTAAAAGTATTCATTTCCGACAAAAGTTGTACTGACATAAAAGTTGTGTAATTAAATTTTCTACAATATAGAATTGGTTAAAAATTTAAAAAGTAGTCACCCTTGTTGCAAAATAGCAATAATTGCGAAAAAACATTCAAAAACAAGTATTCGTATTTTACGTTTTTCAACCATTTATGCTACACACATAACCTTCATGTTTCACCCAGAAAAACTATATAATACAGTAAAACAGTACTGTAAATTTCATTAAGATCGGTTCAATAGATTTTGCAAAATAAATTTTGCAATGCAGCTTTCGCAAAAAAAAATTCATTTTTTCAAAATGTTACAGGACTGAAAATAAAGCAGATACCAAGTTGAAATTTTTATTACTTATAGAAGTTTACTGTACCTTTCATGTGAAATTTGCAAAATTAAAATCTATTAACCACCATGGCGTCAGGAATTTTTTTAAATAAACATTAATTATTGGTGCTACGCGCAGGACAGCGGATAGTTTGCTATGATTGGGAATTCCAATGATCTTTGATAATGATTGATACATTTTAATTTTTAGTACATTTCGATATAAATAAATAAATTTGTTTATTGCAAAATAAAAACCCATACTCTATCTTTTGAAATAACACTTTTTTTAGCAGAAACTTTCTGTTTCCATATATTTTAACTTAGAGAATAGAAGTTTATTATTTTTAAACATATGCAATTGTTTAAACAATATTTCACAAAAAATAATAAAATTAGTTTGATTTTTGTGGAATTAACATATTAAAATACAACAAAATATAGAGTAAGAAAATAATAGATTAGATAAAGATTGGAAGAAATTTTGGCGGAAATCAACTTGTGTGAATCGAACACCGCTGCCCTGCGCGTAGCCCCAAAAATTAATGTTTATTTAAAGAACTTCCTGACGCCGTGGTAATTAATCGATTTTATTTTTGCAAATTGTAAATTTTGCACAAATTAAGGTACAGTACACTTCTATAAGCAAAAAAAATTCAACTTTCTATCTGCTTTTTATTTTCAGTCCTGCAACATTAAAAAAAAATGATTTTTTTTGCGAAAGCTGGATTGCAAAATTTATTTTGCAAAATCTATTAAACCGATCTTAATGAAATTTAGAGTGTTATTTTACTATGTCATAAAGTTTTCTGCGTAAAATAGTCCTAAGTGTAGCATAAATGGTTGAAAAACGTAAAATGCGAATACTTGTTTTTGTATGTTTTTTCTCGCAATTATTGCTATTTTGCAACAAGGGTGACTATTTTTTAAATTTATAACTAACTTTATTGTAGGAAATTTAATTACGCAACTTTAATGTCGGTACGACTTTTCTCAAAATTAATAGTTTTAAAGTTATAATCAAAAAACCAATAAAAAAATCGAATTTTTCCTTCATATTTTGACATTTTGATTATTTAAACAATGTTCAGGACCTTTTTGAGTGGGAGGATAACTCAAATATTATTATTTGAGTCATTTTCAAGCAATTTCTGCAAAAAAACTTGAGTCACCTTTCAACTTCCATCTCAAAACAGATGCGCCCTGGACTAATAGTCTTCGTTTTATAATTTTGTTCATTTTATTATGTATTGGTGTACAGAAAAACAATTTGTATTACAATTTGTTTGTGTATTAAATATTGATTTCTCTTTAATTTTGTTTTTTTTTTTTTTTCTTCTCTTAGTTTTGACGAATGTGGTTACTACGATTTGCCGGCAAAAATTGACTATATCGTCAATAACACTGGACAGGAAAAGATATTTTATGTAGGACATTCCCAAGGAACATCTCAGTTTTTCGCTATGGCAGCATTAAGACCGGAATATAATGAGAAGATCGCTTTAATGTCAGCCTTAGCTCCGGTTGCATACATGCATCACATAAGTTCTCAGGATTCGAGGACTATGAGCCAATATCTTGATATTTTGGAAGTAAGTTTAATACACAGTTTAAAGCACGTCTAAAACTTTTGAACTGGTTAACTAGAGTTAACCGAGTTTTTCTTGAAATAGGTCTAGACTAGAAAGAAAATGGAACCACCAAAAGCAACGTTGGGTTGCATTTTAAAAAACTTGATTAACAACAATATCGCTGAAATTTTTGTTCTAAAGTTTTAAAAACATCACCCAAGAGTTAATACCTCTGATCCATCGGTACGCGGATTTAAGACAAAAATATGGTGTAGCCTTTAATCAGGTAAGCAAGATGAAAGACAACGAGAATACGAACAAGAGTGAATGAAGGCCATGCATCGAAAAGCAATGCATTGAACAAACTTTGGTTTAGACAATAATTACAATAATTCTGGACTCAATGGTTCAATCCATACATTTTCAATGTTAAGTGGCACCTGCGAATACAATGCACTATGGGAAATTAAATGAAACTCATGGAGGAATCAGCATCTGTTTTTGAGACTGAGGGTTATAGTTTCGGCGAAGAGCAAAAAGCGAGAGACCTATTTTGGAAAAATGTAATTTATTTATAAGTTACTATACTGCCGTACTAAGCGCAAAGGGGGTATCTGTCATTTTTGGGTATATTGAGATTTTGATGTCTAGTAAATTTTTGGATCTTCCTCTATACGTTACTAAAGCTCTTTAGCCGTAAACATGAATAGTTTCTTGATAAATCTCATGTTTTGTTTGACGTATCTACAGTTTTAACCTATTTTGCTAAGCATAATTGGGTGTAACCGATATATACTTGGCTACACAGTGATGTATTAAACTCTGAATTATTTCCTAGTAATTATATTGTTTTCCGAAAAGATCGCAAATTTCAGGAGGTAAATAAGAAGCGGGGTGGTGGTGTATTGCTTGCGTTACAAGATTTTATTATTTCGGAAGTTATAGACACCTCTGCATTTGATTTACAATTTCCGTTAATTGATTTGCTTATTGTTAAATCTCAAATTAAATTTAAGAAATTTTATGTACTCGTGATTTATTTACCAGACAAACTGAGTTTACAAGAATTTGAATATTTTTTTGAGTGCTTGGAACAACTTGATTATTTACATAACGATGTCTTAGTGTTAGGTGATTTTAACGTCCCTAAATTTATAGAAAATGCCACTTCCGATGATAAAACTTCTATAATTTTAAGTTTCTTGCACTCTTTTGGTATTGGTCAATTTAATGGGGTTGTAAATCACTTAGGTAGATCGCTAGATCTAATAATGTCACATTTTGCCTGCGAAGTAATGCGTGACATGTCCCCGTTAGTCTATGAAGATTCCCACCACCCAGCTCTTATAATTAATATTACGAATATTTTTGTAAAGGAGTCTAGGTTCAGGTTTGGTTCTGACCAGGTAACTTACAACTTTAAAAAGGCAAATTTTTGTGATTTATATAGGGAATTGTATGAAACGGATTGGGCTTTTCTAGATGAATCTTCTCAAGTTGATAAAGTTGTAGACCGTTTTTATAATAGAATTTTTCTTTTATTTAATAAGTATGTTCCTGTCTACAAAAACTTCAGCCACACATATCCACCTTGGTTTGATGCCGATATTATTCTCTGTATCAAACTAAAGGTTAAGCACAGGAACAAATTTATATTACATAAAAACCACTCTGATCTGCTTGAATTTCAGCGCTTAAGACATCTTTCAAAACTAAAAATTAAATTGGCATACAACGAATACATCGAAAATATACAATTATCCCTTTCTGTAAACCCTAGAAAGTTTTGGTCATACGTAAATGCTAAAAATAACACTTCACGGATTCCTGGTGAAATGAAATATCAAGGCATTGCTACTTCTGAACCACAAAATATCGTTGATATCTTTGCTGAATACTTTAATGATGTTTATCAAGCAGGTAATATACTAACCAGTAATAATGTCTTAGCGGTCAACACTGAATGTCTAAATTTTTATCCTGTTCAAGAAACTGAAATAATTCTAGCCAGCAAAAAATTTAAAAATAAGATGACTTCTGGACCTGATAAAATACTTCTTTTTTATTAAAGATTGCATGGGTGCTTTAACTAAGCCATTATTAAAAATTTTCAATTTGTGTTTATTATACAAACAGTATCCAAGTATCTGGAAGGAATCAAAGGTATGTCCTGTTTATAAAAATGGGGAAAAATGTTGTGTAGAAAATTATAGGCCCATATCTATTATATGCAATTTATCCAAAATTTTTGAAATCATACTTTATAATCGTATATACTCTTTCACTCGTAATCAAATTTCACAATATCAGCATGGATTCATTGCTAATCGATCCACAGTTACAAACTTATTGGGAATAACACAGTACATATCTGAAGCGTTGGATAGGAGATCCCAAGTTGACGTTATGTATACTGATTTTTCAAAGGCCTTTGACAAAATTCATCATGGAGTTCTTCTTTCCAAATTGTCCCTTTTTGGTTTTTCTAAAGATGCTGTCGCTTTCATAAAATTCTATTTGTCTGGTAGAACTCAATTTGTATCTTATAATGGTTATAACTCTCACAAATACATACCTTCATCTGGAGTCTGGAGTCTCATTCTGGAGTGGTGTGCATGAATGGTGCAAAGAAAACTATTTAAATCTTAATGCAAATAAATGCAAAGTTGTAAGTTACTCAAGGAAACATAATAGTATAAACTATGTTTATGCTATTGATGGTAGCGAACTGGAACATGTGAATAAAATTAAAGATCTTGGCATAATTTTCGACTGTAAACTTTCATTTACTGAACATATATCTTTAAAAGTTTCTGAAGCACTTAAATCATATGGATTTGTAGTCAGAAATAGCCGAAATATTACTAACATAAAAACTGTCAAATTACTATATTTCTCTTATGTACGTTGTAAATTAGAATATGCGTCTATACTTTGGTCTCCATTTTATAATTCACATGTTCAGTTGATTGAGAAGGTGCAGCGTAAATTTTTGAAATATTTATCATTTAAGATTAACGGCATATATCCAGAGAGAGGTTACATAAATAGTGAGCTGTGTAATAGTTTAGATATGGTTTCATTAGAAATGAGGCGAAATTGTGCTTCACTAATATTTTTATGTAAATTGCTGCATAATTTAATTGACTGCCCCGATATTCTCAAACAAATAAATTTTAATGTACCTTCTTATCCTGTTAGAAATGTTTCCACGTTCAGAACTACACAAGCCAGAACAAACCTGATATTAAACTCCCCCATATTTGTTATGTGTGAAAATTATAATTGTTTGGTAAACTATTGTGATATATTCAACTGTAGTATAAGTCAACTTGTCAGAATGGCTAAGTCTCATTTGAATTCTTAATTTACTTGGTAATTTTCTTTTTTCTTTTCTTTAAAATTTAAAATTTAGTTTATAATTAGTGTAAAATTGTCCTATAAATGGATACCTGTTGGACAATAAAGCTATTATTTATTTATTTATTTATTTATATACTAAGATATAAAAGTAGTATCTTCAGAGATACGGCTGTTTACCTTTAGTTTTTGTCAGATACTCCTATATTGCCTTAGTACTTATTATACTTAGAACTCACTATTTACCACCTTTTGCCTCTAGTATGTTGCTAGGAACTACAAATTATAAATAGATGTTACCTGTTTTTTGTTCCAATTTGTGTTCTTGTGGAATGTCAAAAACATTCAAGACAACAAACACATTGAGATCTATTTTATCTAAAACCAGGGTTGGCAGGTTTAAACTAACATGCTTAAATCCTTGGTTTAAACCATGGTTTAAATCAACTGGTTTTTTAAGAAAAGACCTGGTTTTTTATTGAGCCTCCAAACTGGTGTTTTTATTTAAAGTTTTTTATACAGCTGCCGCAAATGAAGAAAATTAAGATAAATAAATTGTATTTTTTATTTTCGAACTTAGCTATTTTGAATATGTTTTGATACGTTTGAAGATGTTTTTTTGTTATTTTAATTTTCTGTGTGGTAAATAAAAATAAAAGTTGTCTTAATCATGTTTTTCATTATTTATTACTATTATTTTATAAAATATTTTTTATTCACTTTTAAAGTATTTAGACTTATGACACTTTGTATCAAATAAACCTGGTTTAAACCAAATAAGCCTGGTTTAAACAAAAAACCTGGTTATTTTGGTTGTTTAAAAAAAAAGAATGTGTGTGTACTTTGTACGCACGTAAGAAGTTATACTTCTATTATATGTTTCAACGAAATTAATATACTTTAAACAGATAATTTATATTTTATTTAAATATTAAACTAATTTTAATACTTACTACTCCTCAAAATTTTTTATTAAAACAATGCCAAAAATTAAAATAATAAAAGAATAAAACACACAAACAAACACATTGAAAAATGCCACAAATAATTTCTGAACAATGTAGGAAAGAATTTTAACTAAATACGTATTTTCTAAAAAAAAAATTATATAATAAACTTACAATCATAAAATGTATAAAAAAATAAAAAAAATAAAAGTTCCCATTGGGGTTCGAACCCGCTTATCAGCGCAGTTAGTATTGAACTTCATTCACCTTAAACTTTTACCCACGGAGACGATGTGTCATCTAGTGCGAAGATCAACTAACTAAACGGATTAAACTTTTGACGGTTTTGAATTTAACCAAATTATTTTGATTTTGAATTGAAATTATTTAGAATTGAAAGAAATATTAGAATAAAACAAAACATAGAGTAAGAAAACAATATATTAGGTAAATATTGATAGAAATTTTAGTGGTAATCAAATTATGCAAATTAAAGCATTACATACATACTATTTTAGTGGGTTCTTTTTAAATTTTCCAAATAGGTAGGTCCTACCTATGAAATGTTTTATTAGGATACTGAAACATCTACTATTATTACGTACCTGTCGCTTTTAAAAACTATTTAAAAAGTCACTAAAATATTATAAACTTGCATTTTTCTCTGCCATCACAACAATAAAAACTAATATACACAACATTAATTTGTTTATCCAAAATCTCCATATTGAACAATTATTGACAGATGATTTTAACACCCAATCAGATCCCGTATAACGTTTATACCATACTGTCTGTGTGCGCATGCGCGCAGAATTATGAAATTTTACTCTCAATCGCGCCTAAAGTAGTATAACTTCAAAAATCTTGGTTTTTGCCTACCCTTCTAAAACTAAACCTACAATGAACAAGAACGAACAAAGAATTGTATTTATAAAATACCTTATTGTGAATGCCAACAATTTTACTTTGGTGAAACATCAAGACCATTAAACGTTAGAATAAGTAAATATTAGTCTTATTTTAAAAATAGAGAATTTGATAGATCTCAAATATGTCAACACGCATGGGACAGCGAACATAGAGTTTAGTGAAAAGATTTAAGTATAGTCCTGAAAGAAACAGGTAGTAAACAGAGAAAAGTCAAAACAGCGGCTCTAATTATGCTAAATGAAAGAAACTGTGTCGCAAATTCCTCGATAGAATGCATTAGGGTGAGGCTACCTATTACCTATAAAAGAGAAGGTCAGAACGATTATAAGTCAATAACATATCGAGGATAGTACATATTTTATATTTTAGTATTATTTATATATCTATGTATTATTAATAATATTTATAATTTAAAATAACATACATATAAAATCAAAATTTTGGTGTTAGTTTTGAGAGTAAACTAAAAGTAAGACCAGATACTCAAATGTCGGGATAGTATCATGAGATTTTTCCGGTTTTTCCGGTTTTTCCTCTTGATCTACTATGGAATCACTAACGTGAGAATTTTACTGTCACCATTGCCTGTGGTTGTCTTTTTAAAGACAAATCGCATGCTATGATTTTTTTGTAACGAATATTCTTGAGTTAAAGTTGATTTCATGTAATCGAATGAACTATCTCTCAATATAGTTGTCCCAGGAAGGCAACGCATAAATGTTGGCAATATAATTTTAAAGTGATACACTTTAATATAATAATATTATATACTTATTATATTTCTGAATTACCGATATGAATGAGTCAGATTAAATTAAATTATTGAAATAATTTTTTTACTAAGCAACAATATTTTTGTTTAATTTAGTAATATTTTATATTTTGAAAACGACATCCGATGTGGACTTCAAAACGTCAATAAAATCATTTTTTCAGTTAAATTGTGGCGTAGTTCCCATTTAGAATAATAAATTACATAAATGCCATACAAAAATAGCTTCAGAACAATATTGGGAATACATAAACTAACTTAAAAAAAATCATCAAAACTTTGAACTGATCAAATTAAAATATCTATTATTAGATAGATTACTAAGCGTTAATGGTCCTAAAAGTGTCTATTACTTGAGAATTTCAGGAAAACTACTTTAAATACATTTTATTAATCCTTGGAAGTTTCAGTTTTAATAAATTTATATCCTAGTAATCTCTAATTTATATTATTTTATCATTGGTAGTATCCAGTGTAAATACTAAGCTTTATTAGTGGTATCTGCTTTTACTTAAGAACTTTGGACGTAACTACGCAGACACCGAGACACCACTTATTTGGCTTAGTACATTGCAGTTACAACTAAAACATCTTAGAATGGTTAGTATTTTTCATTGTAAATTTTGCAGTATCTGGTATAATTAATGCCAAATAATAAATCTTACTATTAAAACAATACATTCAGCTAACGAGAAAAATAAGAAACTCAATAAAAAAGGTTTGAAGGTTTTACTTAATACAAAACTAAAATAAATGAGGTTTGAACTTTAAACGTCGTTTTATCAGTTTGAGGTCTAATGTAGATACCTCTTTTGCGCTTAATAGGGCAGTATATGCTATGATCAATATATGCATAACAATAAAAGAATAAAAATATTGAGCTTAGAGTATTCCTTGTTGAAAAATATTGACCTCCATACTGTTTGGCTTAAAATTCTTGTCATATTTTGGTCAATGAAGAAACTGAATTTATCATTTGAAACTGATCGCCTTTACAATGTACATCACATTTAATTTTTTGTAGTTTTTATTGGCGGACATTTTAAATATTCATAGTCTACTGCCGTATTCTTGGATTTATACAGAACTAGCCAAATTTTATATTGTCTTAACCCACTTTGTACCACCAGCACAAGAAATAGGAGCATTAGTAGCATTTTTCTGCTTTGGATTTAATAATAGACAATTTGACCGGGTAAGTGTCTAAATTTTATTTGTAAAGTAAGTTAAAGTACATCTCATCATCATCAATGGCGCTACAGCCCTCTAAAAAGCCTCGACCTTCCTAAGTCTATTACGTAAGTCAGTTCTCTCCATTGCCAACTGTAACTGTTGCCAGTTTGGTGCGCCTATTTTTCTACCATCCTCATCTACACCATCTTTTCATCTGAGTTTTGGCCTACCCCTATTTCTACGTGACGTAAGAACTCTTCTAGGAGGGTTGTTCTGCTAGATGTCCTGCCCATTTTAGTCTTCCCGTTTTAAGCACATCTAAAAATATATAGATCGTATATTATGCGTCCTCTGTTTCATTATTTATAAAAGTTTTATAAATTTGATCTTGAGTATGCCTACCTTCTGAAATCTCAGATAACTCCACGATCTTGAGTTGACCTGTATCACGCGCAGGACGAAGTACCCCTTTTTTTAAACAGGGAAATCTGTATTCCTTTAAAGTGAATCTATTAATCTAACATCGACATCATGTTAGTTCAATTTTACAATTTAATATTATAATCATGGGACATAAAGGTTTTATTAATTAAAATATGAGCTAGTTTCAACTGCAATTAGTATGTTTCATTACAATGATAGTCTGACTTCAGAATAAAAACGTTCTGGAGAACTTTAAATGGATTCTGGATGAATTTTAAAAATTTTTAATAAACAAATTATATTACCAGAGAACAGCAGTTCTCGCCAGTGGCGCACATACATACCCCTACATGCGACACTATATTATATACACGAAATTTTCGTTTTTATAAACCTGACTGAATTGAAAATTGGGCCAAATCCCATATTAAAGTTTAAGACATGACTCACCCATCCATATATCAACTGGTCATGTTGATCCAAGTGTGTGAATTTTATGGCCCTTCCCATTTAGGGTCTGTTTTTTGTTATCGTCCCCAAACTCCCAAAATTTTTAAAAATTTAGTTCCAATCTTTACATCTTCTAATAATACCTTTTCAACGCATGTCTAATTTTGAAAATCGGTTATGCCATTCAAAAGTTACCGAGTTCAGAAGTATGACTCAATGTTTATTTAAAAAAGGGAAAATGTTTGTGGAGGGAGTCAGGGCCGATTCAGAACCGGTGTAGTTTGTGACTTTTGACTACCCATAAGTCAGATATAGGACTTGGTAGGTAAAAAATGGCATATTTTTTGGGCGCATGTATCTTCGGTCCAAGAAGAGAAAGGAGAACTGCAAATACACCAGTTCAATAGTGTTCAGTTAAGCTTTCAAACGGTGTATAAGCTGTCAGGATCAGACATAAACACCGCTCAGTATAGCCGAAGAACTGAAAAATAAACTTTGAAAATTTTAGCTTTTCGACAATTACTCAAAATTTCAACCTACGAATTGCGCCAGTAGCTGAGCGTTTGAAGAAGAACTCTAGTCGCATCTATCGGTGTATACCTCATATCTGGGAAAATTCGAATTTTTAAGTTATAGGCTTTAAAATTATGATCAAATCTATTTCTTATATGAAAAACGGTTCTTCAAGCTCAAGATTTCCTGTAATAGATTCAGTTATCATACTTGACCTTGGATGCGTCAAATACTACTTTTCAATACGTTTCAAACTCACGTTTAATGATCAAAATCGGTTAAGCCGTTCAGAATTTATTGAGCTCCAAATGTATAATCCATTTAACCATTATCGCCGAAATGGTTTATGTAGTTGTAGTGGTTACAATCCGAGTTCATTTGCCGGCCATAATTATTAGGACGACTGGGATATGAACTCGGATTGCCTTATCACAATTCTGGTGTCGTAAGTACTAGATCATTTCGGAGAGAATGCGACAAAGGCGACGCCAGAGAATGGCAGTTCTCGCCAGTGGTGCACAACCCCTCTTCATGCGACACTATTACCAAAGAACGGCAGTTTTCGCCAGTGGCGCACACCAACACCCTCCTACAAGCGACACTATGTTATATACACGAAATTTTCGATTTTGTAAAGTTGACTAAATTTAAAATTGGGTCAAATTCCATTTTAAAGTTCAGGACAAGACTCACCCATTCATATGTCAACCATCAATTTTGGTCCAAGAGTATGGATTTTACGGCCCATCCTATTTAGTGCCTGTTTATCGTTCTCGTCCCCAAAACTCCCAAAAACTTCTAAAATTTAAGACCGATCTTTGCGGCTTCTAATAGTACTGATCATTACTTTCCAACGCATGTCTAATTGTGAAAATCGGTTATATCATTCAAAAGTTACCGAGCTCAGAAATATGACTCAATTTCTATTTAAAAAAGGGAAAATGTTTGTGGATATGTATGCATGTATGTATGTATATGTGTGGAAAAGTTAAACCGATCTGAATTTTTTTTCTGTGTTTGAAGAGGGGGTCAGGGCCGATTCAGAACCGGTGTAGTTTGTGACTTCTGACTACCCATAGCCAGCTATGGGAATTTTGGTGGTATGCATCTTCGGTTCAAGAAGAGACAGGAGACCCACAAATACATAAAATCAATATTGTTGAGTTAAGCTTTCAAATGGTGTCTAAGCCGTCAGGATCAGACATACACACGGCTCAGTATAGCCAAAAAACTGAAAAACTAAACATTGATGAAAGTTTTGGTTTTTCAACAATTACCCAAAATTTCAACCTACGAATTGCGCCAATAACTGAGCGTTTGTAGAAGGACTCTAGACGAATCTAACAGTGTATACCACATATCCGGAAAAATTTGAATTTTTAAGTTATAAAACTCATAAGTATGATCAAATCTATTTCCTATGGGAAAAACGGTTTTTCAAGCCCAAGAGTTCCTTACTTGCGGCACTGTCTGATTGGATTAGAATATGTTGCGGCTGTATTTTCGTTTTGCAACGAAATTGAAAATAGTTATTTATTTTTGATTTATATGTTTACTCTGATTGGAGTACGAGGGGAACCATTCTCGTTGGAACTTTACCGCGCTCTGAGCAGATGGGACGTGAATTATAAATTGTAAAATTCCCTCATCTTCCTAAGTATCAGCATCCGTATGGCTTGCAAATTGTAGAAGCCTCGGAGGTGTAACCAGAGAAGGTTCCCATTGATTTCAGTCTGGTGGGATGTAGAATAGCATTATGTTGTTTTATGTGCCATTAGAGTAAAAACTTAGTTTTTGCTAGCAGTTGCCGCTAGGGCATCTATGCCATTTCGTTGGTTGCAATCTGAGACTGCATGCCAGGGTTTGTTTGGGTTGGATCAGGGAGAGCAGCATATGTGCCTCGTGATGAAAGGCTAATAAGTTTCGAAACCGGTAGAGGTGCTTGCTGCACTCTCTGATTGGACTAGAATATGTTGCGGCTGTATTTTCGTTTTGAAACGATATTGAAAATGGTTATTCATTTTTTATTTATATGTTTACTCTGACTGGAGTACGAAGTGAACCATTCTCGTTGAAACTTTACCGCGGTGAGCAGATTGGAAGTGAATTATAAATTGTAAAATTCCCTCATCTTCCTTAGTCTCAGCATCCGTATGGCTTGCAAATTGTAGAAGCCTCGGAGATGTAACCAGAGAAGGTTCCCATTGTTTTCAGTCTGGTGGGATGTAGAATAGCATCATTATGTTGTTTTATTTGCCATTAGAGTGAAAACTTAGTCTTTTCCTGTAATAGCTTCAGTTATCATACTTGACCTTAGGTGCATCAGATACTAGTTGTCAATACGTTTCAAAATCATGTTTAGTGATCAAAATCGGGTAAGCCATTTAGAAGTTACTAAGCTGCAAAAGTATAAAATTCAATTAACGATTATTCCCGAAATGGTTTATGTAGTTGTAGTGGTTACGACGCTAAATTTGATCTGGCAACGGGCCCAATATTTTATTTCAATCTATTTCAAATAGAAAAAAAATCTTAGTGTACATTCGATGGACACTAGATCATTTGGGAAATAATGAAACAAAGGCGACAATTTATAAAGCTTAACGTGTACTCTAGAACATTGCATTCTTTAACTTCATACATTTAATTTATAAATAACTTTGAAAAACTCCTGTTAAAAGAATAAAAAAAACCGCTAAACGCCGTAAAAATGAGTGGCGCATACAATATTATTTCAGCTACAAAAAAATATGAGTATTACGTGGCGCGAAATACTTTTGTGGCGAAACATTTGAAACTCTTTTGTGGCGGGTTTACTTAAAATTTAGCAAATATTATGGAAAAATCTTTTAAAATAAAACTAGAATTTTGTTTTCCATCAACATGAAAATACATTTTCGCGACACGTAATATTCATATCAGATATTGTGTAGCTGGAATATTCTATGCGCCACTCATTTTTACGGCGTTTAGCTGTTTTTTATTCTTGTTATCATATACTCGAAGCTTTTTACTTGTTTGTTAAGTTTTTTTATAATTATATTCATATAGTTATTTTTATTTTCAGCTATTTGTACCAAATATATTGTCCAATGCACCTGCCGGAATATCTTTAAAAACGGCTATACATTATGCACAAGAAATCATTTCAGGTAAAATATTGTTCTTAAACAGGATGAGCATTGAATAATCCATACATAATTTTAGAAGATTCGCTTTGTTAGGGGCATAGGCGCAAAATGTCTCCTGTCAAAATGTTCAATGTGTTTAAATGTATTCATTTTTTTCGAATCCTGAGATGACTAGGTAATAAGTAGTGTTGAAAATTTAAACGCAAAATGAAAGATTACGTCATTACCGACGGTAGAAAGTCCCTCAAAACGTCTATAAATGTTTATTTTAATAAGTTACAGGGGTAAAAAAGAGAAAATTTAGTGTGATTTTTAATTTCGAATATCTCATTCAAAAGAAACTTTTTGGTTATTCTAGGGGACATTCGACCCTCGGTAATAATGCAACCTTTCATTTTTTTTTAATTTTTCAAAATTACTTATAAGTTTTCTCAGGATTCGAAAAAATGAATACATTTAAAACACATTGATCATTTTGACAGGCGACATTTTGCGCCAATGCCCTCAACAAAAGTGTTTTTTAGGGAAATTCAGAAGATACGATTATAAATTAGGTAATTTAAAAAAATATAAGTCACTATTCCCGCCGAACTACAATCTGTCTGCCATTACTGCTCCAATTGCACTTTATTACTCCCAAAATGATTATATCGTAGCAGTTAAGGTAAATATATTTAATTTATTTTTATAAAGGCTTATATCATAACAACGTATTTAGGGTCAACGTCCTTCCGGTAGGGATCTATGGAGGAGTATCACTGAGCCTCAAGCCTTTATCCCTTGCCATACTGCTCCCCCATAGGCGGATTAAATGACCGCATATTCCACTATAAGCATCAGATTCATATGATTTTTAAACTACTGCGTTAGCCTTTTTGTTTTCCATTCATCGGGCCAGACTACTTAGAAAGTTACAAACTTTAGAATAACATATTGTTTTTCTGAAAAAAAAAACACAAAGTATTTAAACTGTTTTAGGTTCGCATATAAAAGACACAAACTTTAAAAATCGAAAGAATGATAGAATATTATATGGTTTTGATAATTTTCTTTAAAATTAAGTTCATATTATGTACTACTTGTTCTAACATACGATATGATGATCAGACATGAAGATATCAAGATCAAATTAGACATAATAAAAAAAACTAAAAGAGAAATGTCAAATGATAGGGATATCAGAAGAAAAATATCAAATGAAGAAGAAGGCAAATCAATAATAGAGTCCATCGAACATGCTCTAAAAGTAAAATAGGGATCAACTAGAAAATGCCAACTCAAGGAAGACAGAGGTCTTAATTACTATGCTGGAGAATTTGTTATAAGACAGAAACATCACGAGATGATAGTCCAAAAATGTCCCAATATCTCCTGATAGATCACTGACGAGTATCTGGTTATCGAGTATGGGCGTAATAATTTTATAATATTTAAATAATTTTCTCTACAACCGTGTTAAAAATGCAATTTATCTACTTTATGTCATATTATGTATAAGTTTTTAGTTTGTGAAAACTGTCATTATAGATAGCAGTGCATGGAGGGTTTAAAGTGTGCGTGAAGTAACAATGTATTTTAAATGGGACTTACTTTTTCGCACACTTTTAATGGATTTTTTGGCACACTTTCATATAATCAAATATCCTTAACTTTCGCGTTGTCATGGTGATGACAATATGAGCAATGACTTACAACAAAATTTTTGACAGTTTTGTGGTTTGAAATTAGTTAGGATTTTCAAATGTGACAGTTCTAAAAATTTTCGAATAGAAATGAATTCCAGTGACGAAGAGTTACAGTTTGTTTATTTGTTCATCGAAGATAAAATATTGTATGAAACTGTGCGTGAAGTACTTTTTGCGAACTTACGCGATTTATAGTACTCGCTCCGTTGTCGGCCATGGCCCCCTCCGAGAATTTAAAAAAATAGAAGTTCTTAGTTTCAAACACATATATATTATGTACAAAACAGGGGATACATATGTCTTCTGGACTAGAATTGAACAAAACCAGTAACAGAAGCTTCAAGAATGACATACGATGTTTTGTAAATCAAAATGTTGATAATTTTACAAAGTACCGATTGTTAGAACGACCTTGGCAATCATCAAAATATCCTACTAATTAGGAAAATCCTTTTTGAAATTCATAAAAATAAAAGAAGAGTGAACTTTTTATGGGTTAAGGCTCATATAGGACTAACGCATAATGAATATGTTGATAGTTTGGCTAAAAAAGCTATTGAGTATGGTACTTCAAATAATCGTAAGTTTTGCATCTGATTTAGTTAACACTATTAAGCATCGAGTTAAAAATCAGTGGAGTCAATCATGGCGAGATCTTTGTAAACAATCCAAATCTCAGTATTCACTGATTCAACCTTCTGTTCCAAATATATATTGGTTTGAAAATTATGTAGTACCTCGAAGATATACAGTGCGGTGGAATAAGTCTTGCCCCCCCCTGTTAACTTGTTTATTTTAAGAATATAAGCAAAACGCTCGGACAGGTCGATTTTTAAACTAATCATAGTATATCATAGCATCAACGTTTCGAACTTTACGCGATCCCTCTTCAGGTGACAGGCATAACTTTAATTATTTTAAATGGTAAAGTACATCATGTGACACCTCATTTAACAACTTTTGAAATACTGATTTCAAAAATGTATAATACTTTAATCCTTTTTTAGATCGCAGGCCCAAAATTTCGGTCGAACTCTTTTTAAACGCATTTATTTTTTTCGAATTCTGAGAAAACTAATAAGTATTTTTGAAAAATTTTAACGCAGAATGAAAGATTAGATTATTACCGAGGGCTGACAGTCCCTTAGAATAAACAAAAAGTTTCTTTTGAATGATATATTTGAAATTAAAAATCACACTAAATTTTCTCTTTTTTCCACCACTGTGACTTATTAAAATAAACATTATAGGAGTTATTAGGGACTTTGGACCATCGAGAATACTGTAATATTTCATTCTGCGTTTAAATTTTTCAAAAATATTTATTAGTTTTTTCAGGATTCGAAAAAAAATAGAAAGAATTCGACCGAAATTTTGCGCCTACGCTCTCAAACAGGATTAAAGGATTAAAGTATTATACATTTTTGAACTCAGTATTTTAAGAGCTTTTAAATGAGGTGTCACATGATGTACTTTCCCATTTAAAAAAAATCAAAGTTATGGCTGTCACCTGAAGAGGGATCGCGTAAAGTTCGAAACGTTGATGCTATAATATACTATGGTTAGTTTAACAATAGACCTGTCCGAGCGTTTTGCTTATATTGTTAAAATAAACAAGTTAACAGGGGGGGCACACTTATTCCACCGCACTGTATAACAACATTAATCAGAATGAAGTTTGGACATGCATGTTTCCCTCTACATCTAGCAAGAATTAAAGTTTTTGATTCAAATCTTTGTACTGAATGTCAGAAGGTGGGTGATTTGAATCACACTTTCTTTGAGTGCACAAAATACATTCCATATTCCATACAGCTATAATTTAATCGAAGATTTAATAAAATGTAATGTTTTTCCACCTTTCAATATATCCTATCTATTGTCTTTGAACAGCAAAAATATATATGATTGTTTAATGAAATTTATCTATGAAACTAAAATTAACCTCTAAATTTATTAATCCTGATAATTTGATGTATTATGTACATATGGAAAAAGAAGGAGAAAAAGATATATAATGGAAAAATGTGGTGCGCAACTTGGATAGTCCATAGCGGCCAGCTGCAGCTTTTGAACTGTGTAGAGAGCTGTGGAAGAGTTTGCTATGGAACTCTAAGGACCTCTTTGCCTTCTTTATGTATGAATAAAAAACAAAAAAGTTGTGACTGGCTAATTGACAGCCAAGTCTATGCCATAAAACAAAAAACAAAAAAGAACAAAAGAAATATCAATCGTATCAATTTCCATATTCTGTACACACAAAGAATAAAAAAGAAATGAAGCGTTACTTGGGTCATCAGCACTTGAACAAAGGAGTTGGTTAGTACCTTTGCACATTCAAAAGGGATTGTTTTGCAAGTATTGCATTTTATTTTTGTAATAAAAAATATGGTTACAATAAAGGGATGCCATTGACAGCCCAAAGCCTTGTCACGAAACCTTTACAATCTTTCGACAAACTCATGGGCAAAGACGGAGCCATACAAAGCCACGAAAAGACATCATACCACAAGGAGTGCTTTCAGGTGGGCCTGGATTTTCTATGAAGTGATCGTAATCTCAAAAGTCAGTCATTAAACAGATAGACTCTCAGAGGTCTAAACAGATACAAGAAAATAGACAAAGACTACGACCAATAATATTTCTCTAGGAGGCCACCGTGATGATGGCCTACTGCTTCTGGACGAAGATGCTGGACCTAGCAATGAAGGGAATTGTTAAGGTTTAAAAACGCATCAGGGGATAAGGCTTCTAAACCACACCTATCCACAGCATCTTCCCGAGTAACATACATTAGCGCCTATGGGCCATTCCACGAACATACGCCTGTTTTGGATTACTTCGACAACGAATATTTTACTGTGCAACATAAGAAGTACGAAAGTAAATGGCGCTAATAATTATTCCAATAAACAACAATGTAATTTGCAATTTAATTTCATTCTTCTTATTTTGCACAGTAAAATATTCGTTGCCGAAGTAATCCAAAACAGGCGTATGTTCGTGGAATATGGTATAGTCAAAATCAATTGATAACATGTTGTGGTGAAGAAATAATTGAACAAATAATGAATCAGGTTTAAAGTGAAAATTATTACTCTGTCCTATTTGACGAAACGACCGACGTGTCCCACGTGTAACAGCTTTCTCTAAATTTGAGATATATACACAATAACAACATTCGTGAAAACTTTGTTAAGTTCAAAATCAAGAAAGAGGGAAAGAACAAGGTTTGACAGGAGAAACATTGGGAAAAGTAGTATTAAACTTGTTGAAAGAACTGCACTTGGATCCGAAGAAATGTGTAGATATTGGTACTGGCTTTAATAATACTTTAATAAGGATAAGTTTTGAACGTCTTTATGGCACTCAAAAGTGTATGAAAAGTGCCTGAAAACTCACCATTGTAACCGTAATTTTTAAAAAATATCCCCAGACCACCTGATACCCCTCCCCAAAAAAACTTTATGGCCCCTCCCGAAAATCGGTCCTGGATCCGCCCTTAATACTTCACGAACTGTTGCATAAATAACTATTTTAGCACTCCATACGAGCGTTAAAAATGCTACTTTAAGGCACTAGTGCTTTAAAATTTTTATGGCACTGCAATTCGTATTGGCCGTATAGGCAATTTTGATGTAATGCCAAAAAAATATAAAAATGGAATGTCAGTCAAGTTCAAGTAAAAGTTTCTGTAGATATTGTCCTGTAATTACGTTTGTAGAAAAAATATTGTATGATATGCTTGTTAAAAATTACATTTTTATGCGTGCCTTAAACGTGTACTTTTAACACTTATATCAGAAATAACTATTATAATAGTTAAATAACTATGCCGGGTGTTACCATTGTAATACCAGAATTGTACAGACAGTGCCGGCGCTAGGGTATAAGGTGCCCGCCTGCAAAACTAGCACAGGCGCCCCCCCCCCCCACACACACATTCTTATGGGCGCCCATATAAAAAATTTTAGGGTGGGGTCAGAAGTGAAGATGTTGCACAAATATACTTTAGATGACAATATATAGTTTATAGCACCCGAAAAGCTAGGGGGTGGCACGGCCTCCCTGACAGCGTGCCTGCATGGGCGCTCATGCAGATACTCGTACAACCCCAGCCTTGGGGACATTATGTGTGTTTTAATGAAACAGTGAGACCCACATTTCCGAAGATCGAACCGGTCACTGACCTACCTATCTGACCGCCCATAACCTGGAGTGGTATCTATCTGACCCACCAAGGTATAACACCACCCCACCCCATCGCAGTACATAACGAATGAGGAGGCTTTGTACTGAACGTTTCCTTGGATGCCCTGGGTAATGTGACATCCTCTGTATTACTTTATGTAGTTAAACCACCTGATTTTAGGGGTAGCTAGAAGAGCTTTTCTCCATATTAATGACTTGATTTTGGACTTTTGTCCTAAAAATGTGTGTTCCAGGCAACGAGGCATCGACAGTCGGTGTTCCCCTATCCGCAAATGTCCCCGGTAAATAGAGTTCGCTTACAGTTTTATTGGATCCATGATCTGACAGAATAACTTCATTTTAATTTTTTTTAGAAATTGGCTAAGAGAACTAAGATTTTTTGTCATTTCTTCTTTTTCGGCTTTTCTTCTTCGGTTCGTGCCCCAGATAATTTTTTTTGAATTCATTTTTATTTAACTAAATAAAAATAATAACTTGAAAACCTCAAAATTATGTTTCTGCAGTAATGTGAAACCGTAATTTAATAATAGTACTGAGTACTTAACAAATATAATTTTATATTAATTGAATGCAACACTAGATTCTTTAACTGCAGAGTACAACTGACAAACTATTCTGTATTGGTATAGGTATAATCACATGAAATAATACTAAATCTTAATCTAAAAATCTCTAAACTAAACTTTATGTAAAATGTTTATTTTAAATATTATGTTTTTATGGGATTTAATACTCGATACCTATTAATAACTACATAATACTTAAATTACACAGGCGGCAAGAAAACAGTATCACAATCGTGTTTATTTTACTAGAAATCATTCATTCCCTCTCATAACTGCTGATACAAAACTTAAACTTGCAAGAAATTTGAAGAAAATAAACAAAGCATTCTCATTTAGAGAAAAATTGTTTGGTTGAAATATAATATCTTTGACCAATAAATTATATTACTACATGGTAAGAATTCTAAGCGGCATTGCATATTTTTGTATATTTTACATAATGTGTGATATTGCAAAACTAACAAACACTGATTAGGGTATTATGACGAATTTAAACCACATTTAAAAAAAATGAATTTTTCTATTTTAGTATTTTGCATAACACCAGCAGAAAAAAAGCTCATTCTGGCGCCCCCCTAACAGGGGCGCCCGCCTGCAGTGCATCCCTTGCAGGCCGTTTATCGCCGGCCCTGTGTACAGAAGAATATCTGAAATCCCAAAAATTATTCAGGTATCAAATTAAGAAGAGGACACTTCAGTTGCACGCGTTGCTTGGTACAAAGAGTAAACATCCATTTAAAATACATTGTACACGAAATCAGTGGTTTGCGACATTGCCAGATAAAATCGTCAAATAGTTGTTTATTTAGAATAGTTACATTTGATGCTATTTTACTAAACACGAATATTAGCACACAGCTCCTAGTCTCATTTAAAAAGATCATTCATTACTTCATCACGCCCAGATGGATGACTTCACTAATATGATATGTGCCAAAAAATCATAATTTAACAATAAAAATCGATCTGTTTTGGGGATTATTCTTAAACTTGGCAGCTTACGAAATAACGGAATAATTCCTTTCATTTGCACCAATATCTATAAATATTATTTCATTTTAGGATGTAGAAAAGTTGGCCAAGAAGTTACCAAACGTTGTGAAGTTACAATTAGTCGATAGACGGTTTAATCATCTGGATTACCTTTGGGCGAAAGATGTGCACACAATTCTCAATGATGATGTGATTGCCACTCAGAATAAATACATACCAGTTGACCCACATCCTAAGGGCTCCGCAAATACCATTTATGGAAAAGCTATTTGTTTTCAAGTGGTAACAATGACTATTGTTGTATTAACAATGTAGTAGAAGATTTTATTTAATACATAGCTCAAAAATGTCTTTTTTTTATTTATATTACCAGAGTCCGGCGTTAGGCAAATATATCAGAGTGCATACGCATTTGCATATTTTGCGCTATTTGGCTTTTTGCTTCTATCCCAACAAACATCTTCCAGTTTAATGGGTGAAGAATAGGTTACTAGTCTTGTTATCCTTTTTTTAGGGTTCCATAGAGAGTAATCAGTGCTCCTATGATCTGTTAACTCTCTGAGGTAAGGAGAGTTTGACTCATTTTTTATGTCTTGACTTTTTTTTAAGTTTTTGCCCAGCGTTAATTATTTAGTATATGTAACATCTGTGACGACAAACTTAACCTAGTAAGTTGTTTTTCAATACCTAATTTCATCATTGTAACTTTATTATTTCAGCACCCCTGATAATGATGGGTAAAAAACTCTTATACTGGGCGTTTCATTGGGAAACTGAAATATTTGAATGGTGAATAGAGTTCACTGAGACGGTTCTAGATAAACTATCTTTATTGCCTCAACGATTTTTATAACTGAGTTTTATCGATTTTACCCGTTTCTTTCTGGACCCATAACTTAAGAACCACCTTGTATATTTTTTTGATATTTGCTAGATATACAGTGAGGACGTTTAAGTTGGAATAAATTCATTATCTCGAGAATGGGCGAATTTGGAGGGAAATCCTGAGACCGGTCGATTTTTATTTTTAAATTATGACTCTTGGCCATATATATCATACTAGTGACGTCATCTCTCGGCGTGAGGACGTAATAGCCGATTTTTTTAAATGAGAGTAGCGATTGTGTGATAGCTCATTTGAAAGGCTAATTAGTTCTCTATTCACTCATATAAATATTAACATAATTGTTTATACAGGGAGCCCAAAAAAAAATTTTACTAAATTAATTGACCCAAAAAGAAGAATATAAGCAATTTATTTAATTCAAAAAACATTTTACTGCTGTCAGAAAAACAGGTAATAATGTTTACTTCAGAAATATACATTGCTTTTCCCTTAATTTCAATCTTCAAACAGCTAAGAGACAGGTGGGTGGCAGCTTTAACATTGAACTTAAGCAAAAAACAATGATTATTTGTCAAATAAACATTTCTTTCTGTTTTCTGACACCATTCAAACGTATTTTGAAATAAATAAATTAAATACATTTTTCTTTTTGTTTCAATTAATTTAACTAAAAAAATTTTTTTGGACACCCTATATAAATAATTATGTTAACGTTTATATTACTGAATATAGAATGAAATAACCTTTCAAATGGACTATCACACAACCCCTACTCTCATTTAAGAAAATCATCGATTACGTCATCGCGCATATATGGATGACGTCACTAGTATGGTGTATATTGCAAAAAGTCATAATTTAAAAACAAAAATCGACCTGTTTCAGGATTTTTCTCCAAATTCGTCCATTCTCAAGATAATGAATTTATTCCAACTCAAACGTCCTCACTGTATATGTCTCATTTAGAACCCAAACCATCTAACTACTTAACACAAAAAAAATCCAGGTACGGACTAAAAAAAATTATAAAGTCATTGTGACCTTGAAACAACACCACATATATTGAAATTTCCAAAATCCGTTTGCATATTGGAAAAGAGCTCAAACAACTAATTTTAATAGTTCGCTTAAATTTTTTGTCTAGACACAATTTTAAAATTATATTTAATTTTTTAAGAACTTTGAGATGAAAAAGCAGGTATTATCAACTTTTAATATTAAATTATTAAAGGTCATTTGAAAAAATGGCCGTAGGTATTAGTTTAGCAACAATTATTATTTATGTTTTCACATTAAATACTAAACAAAAATGCTTTTTGAAACACAAACAAATATGATTGATTTTCATGTATCATCATGAAAGCGTTGACTAATGTTAAAAAGGCTACAGTTATTAAAGTAGCAGCTATCTTTAACTGATATTTTCATATAGCAGTAGCAGAAGCAATTGCTATATCAAAATAGCGAGTCGGACACATTTCTACTTGTCACTGTCTTGTCACCACATTGCATGACAAAGATAGCGAATGCTCGATTTCGAAAATGTCACCACGGACATGGTGTTCATTTTTTTTAATCCTGGAAAAACTAATAAATATCTTTGAAAAATTTAAACGCAGAATGAAATATTATATCATTAGCGAGGGTCGAAAATCCTTAGAAAATCCTTAGAATAAATCCTTTGAATGAGATATTTAAAATTAAAAATCCCACTCGATTTTTATTTCATTGTACGTTTAAATTTTTCAAAAATACTTATTAGTTTTTTCAGGATTCGAAAACAATAAATGTCCCCTTAAGTGTAATGGTTTGCTTAAATTTTTGCGCAGACAATTCAATGACTTTAATTAAGGTAGGATGTTTGACTTTCATACCCGTGTTGAGCTGGCCCCCCCCCCCACTTGCAAAAATTAAAAAACAAATAGCCCTGATTTATGAGCTATTTATGAGCTCTCATATTCCGCAAACTAAAAATTTTGAGCTCGTTCCACTGAGCAGGAATTTAATACCCTAGTGGGGGGGGGCTGAGTCAGCCCCCCCCCCCACTACTTAAAAATAGGAATATTGAATCGATTTTTGCGGCAGAATTACGAGCTATTTATGAGCTCTTGAAATTATATAGTTTCGATTTTTGAGCTCATCCCCTTCACCCCCAAACAACCCTTTAATTGATTTAACTTAAGAGAAAGATGCTGAGAAAACTTAAAATATATCGCATTGCGGATATAATTCCTATAGCTTATATACTCTAGGAATAAACTATTAAATCAAGGGCATTTCGATTATTGAGCTACAACCCCTTCGCAAGAAAACCACCCTATCTTCCCGGCTTAAGAGAAAGTTGTACTTAAAATGCGTTAAACTAATTATTTGGCGACTACATATCATTTAATAATTTATAAGCTTCCAAATTACGCGCATTTAGATCAGTAAATTGCAATTTATTTTGTATAGTGCAGTCACTGAAGGTAAAAATCAACGATTACCTTCAATTTCGGTGAACCTTCATCGATTTTCACGAAAATTGGTCAGTGGTTAGAGGATACATCAAGAAACAAAGGTGACATGGTACCACCTTGCGCCTTTACCCTGAGGGTGGATACCGCCCCTTCTCGGGGGTGAAAATTATTTTATAAAAAATAACTGCACAAATCAATAAAAAAACAAATTAAAAGCAAAATTTATTATACAAAGTTAATAAAATAAGTCAATACTTTTTAAGTTATTAAAGATCAAAGATTTTAATTATTTGTGAAAAAAATGCATGTTTTGAAGAGGTTCTTTGTAAATCACTGAAAAACTGTAAGTTTTTACAAAAAAGTTAATAGTAGTTTAATTCGTATAGCTTATATTCTAAGAATAAACTCTAAAATCACGCGCCTTTCGATTATTGAACTACAACCCCTTCGCAAGAAAACCATCCCTTATTCCCGGCTTAAGAGAGGGTTGTACTTAAAATAATTTAAATTAATTATTTGTCGACTATATATTGTTTAATAATTTATGAGCTCGCAAAATATACGCATCTCAATTATTGAATTGCCATTTTCTTTCTATAGTGCAGTCACTGAAGGTAAAAATCAACTATGCCCTTCGATTTCGGTAAATCTCCATTCATTTTCACGAAAATTGGTGAGCGGATTTTAATACTATCAACTTTTTCTAAATCTTATTTTTGATGGGTATTTCAAAGTACTTTGACAAGTATTTAGTACCTAAGTGTTATAAAATGCATCTTTTTCCCGTTATTTAAGCTTGAACCCTTAGATTTGAACAGTCGCGGAAAAAAATATACATTTAATTACCAATAACTTAATTTAAATTAACATTAAAGGTTTTTCAAGTAAGCAATTTATTATATTCTTTATTAGCTTCAATTTTAGTGATGAAAACTTTTTTGTAAAAACTTACAGTTTTTGAGTCATTTATGAAAAATCGCTCTAAAGCATGCATTTTCTTTACAAAAATTAAAATATTTGATCTTTAATAACTCAAAAAGTATTGATTTATTTTAATCACATTATATAACAAATTTTGCTTACAATTTGTCCCTCTCTCGATTTGTGGGGTTATTTTTAATAAAGTAATTTTCACTCCCGAGAAGGGGTGACATATACCCCAGGCTAAAACCCCAAGTTGTTATTGTCAATTCGTGAAAATAAATGGAGATTTACCGAAATCGAAGGTAATAGTTGATTTTTACCTTCAGTGACTGCACTATAGAAAGAAAATGGCAATTCAATAATTGAGATGCGTATATTTTGCGAGCTCATAAATTATTAAACAATATATAGTCGACAAATAATTAATTTAAATTATTTTAAGAACAACTCTCTCTTAAGCCGGGAAAATGGGGTCGTTTTCTTGCGAAGGGGTTGTAGCTATGTAATCGAAAGGTGCGTGATTTAAGAGTTTATTCTTAGAATATAAGCTATGCGAATTAAACTACTATTAACTTTTTTGTAAAAACTTACAGTTTTTCAGTGATTTACAAAAAACCTCTTCAAAACATGTATTTTTTTTACAAATAATTAAAATCTTTGATCTTTAATAACTTAAAAAGTATTGACTTATTTTATTAACTTTATATAATAAATTTTGCTTTTAATTTGTTCATTTATTGATTTGTGCAGTTATTTTTTATAAAATAATTTTCACCCCCGAGAAGGGGCGGTATCCACCCTCAGGGTAAAGGCGCAAGGTGGTACCATGTCACCTTTGTTTCTTGACGTATCCTCTAACCACTGACCAATTTTCGTGAAAATCGATGAAGGTTCACCGAACTTGAAGGTAATCGTTGATTTTTACCTTCAGTGACTGCACTATACAAAATAAATTGCAATTTACTGATCTAAATGCGCGTAATTTGGAAGCTTATAAATTATTAAATGATATGCAGTCGCCAAATAATTAGTTTAACGCATTTTAAATACAACTTTCTCTTAAGCCGGGAAGATAGGGTGGTTTTCTTGCGAAGGGGTTGCAGCTCAATAATCGAAATGCCCTTGATTTAATAGTTTATTCTTAGAGTATATAAGCTATAGGAATTATATCCGCAATACGATATATTTTAAGTTTTCTCAGCATCTTTCTCTTAAGTTAAATCAATTAAAGGGTTGTTTGGGGGTGAAGGGGATGAGCTCAAAAATCGAAACTATATAATTTCAAGAGCTCATAAATAGCTCGTAATTCTGCCGCAAAAACCGATTTAATATTCCTATTTTTAAGTAGTGGGGGGGGGGGCTGACTCAGCCCCCCCCCCACTAGGGTATTAAATTCCTGCTCAGTGGAACGAGCTCAAAATTTTTAGTTTGCGGAATATGAGAGCTCATAAATAGCTCATAAATCAAGGCTATTTGTTTTTTAATTTTTGCAAGTGGGGGGGGGCCAGCTCAACACGGGTGACTTTCATGCAGGTAGGCCGAAGTTCAAATCCCAGCGCCGGCGAGAACAGCTAGACATTTTAAAAGCCTATACATACACCCCTGGTCGACTCGAACCTGAATAAAAATGAGTACCTTGGGTAAAACCTTGGGGTAATAATAGGCAGTTAAAGCGTAGCACTGGCCCTGTTACCTTCCTTATACAGTAGGTCCTAGATACAGCAGACTAACCTGCTATAATCCCAAAGGCGCGTTAGCGGTAAAAAACGGGAGACTATATTATGTAATGTCATTAAATTGTCTGTGCAAAAAATTGAAGTGACCCATTAAACTTAGTTTTTTCTGCTCTTTTCAAATATTAGTAGAAGAGCTAGTAAACCCTCCGAGTAACGGTCATCCTGTAAGGCTAGAAATTTGTATAGTGATAAGTCATAGACACTAAGGCTAAAAACCATGACCTGGAAATCATCAGCCCTGCACGGGTATCTATCAGGCGAATCTAAAGGTGCATAGTTTAGGGCAGGGGGTAAAATTAACTTTCTCCTGTAAAGTTTAAATTTAAGTATGTGTTTAAGTCATTTAGAGGAAATGTGTACAATGACAGGCGGTTCTGAACAGCATAAGATCTTGTTTTTTGTGTTTTTATCCCAAAATTATTTTTTTTGCATCGAACAAAGTTTTTTTTAGATTTTTTAATTTAAGGAAAAAGGTCTTTAGTGACTTTTCTCTTAGGTTAATAGTTTTTGACATATAAGCGATTAAAAATTAAAAAAATTGCGAAATTGGCCTTTTTTATCCTCAGAAACTATGTGAAAAACTGAAAATTTCAATGCTGCCAAGGTAAGTAGATATTCTTTAAACATCGATTTATGGAATCCCGAAGAGTTTTTTGCAAGACAATATCGAAAACCCCTTTGATTTTTAATTGGTAATCAAGCGGGCTTGACACTATTTTTAACCGTTGCATGTAGTATAATGTAATTAATATGCGTAAATGCAGGGTGTCCCAGACTAATTTATCCAGGTTATATCTCTCAAATCCATAGGTATTTTCAAATGGGACAAAAACTGTTCTATCTCATTTGTAATATAATTTAATGTAGCATAGAGAAAATCATCCCCCAAATTTCCATCTCTTAGTTACAACCCCCCAACTTAAATTTTTTAAATAACACCCTGTACATTTTTTATAGATTTGGATGTGGTCTTCGATCGTCTATAAAATAAAGTTTTTAAAAACAAAATCGGTTCGTAAGTAATTAAGAAAATATCAGTTTATTTTTATTAATTAATTATGTGTCCCAGACTAATTTATCCGGGCTATATTTCTAAAACAAATAGAGATTTTTAAATGGGACATAAACTGATCTATTCCATTTGTAATGCACTTTAATATGGCGTAGAAAAAAATCATCCCCTGAATATTCATCCCTTAGTTATGGGTGCTATTAAAAAAATTAAAGTTAGATGTTGTAACTAAGGGATGAATATTAAGGGTATGATTTTTCTTCTACGCCATATTAAAGTGTACCTATTACAAATGGAATAGATCAGTTTTTGTACCATTCTAAAATCTCTATTCGTTTAAGAGATATAGCCTGGATAAATTAGTCTGGGATACCCTGTATATGTTCGGAAAAATATTCTGATTCAATTTTTTTTCACCATCTTGCTTGAAAAGGTTGCCTATTAACAAATTTTCATGTTGCCATGGTCAAAAATAAGTCAAAAATTGTTTAAACAATTTTTGACAATTTTCCGCCAATACAGTGTGTAACAAAAATGTAGGTCATAAATTAAATCACATATTCTAGGAAAAAAATAGATCGATTAAAACCTAACTTACCTTAGTACAAATGGGCACAAAAAAAGTTACAGCCCTTTGAAGTTACAAAATGAAAATCGATTTTTTTCAATATATCGAAAATTAGAGATTTTTTATTGAAAATGAACAATGAACATGTAGCATTCTTATGGCAGGAGCATCTTAAAAAAATAACAGTGAACTTTGTACACTCCATAAAAATTTTTTATGTGGTTTTGCTCCCTTAAACCTGCCCCAAACTTTTGTGTACGTTCCAATTAAATTATTATTGTGGTACCATTAGTTAAACACAATGTTTTTAAATCTTTTTTGTCTCTTAGTACTTTTTTGGAAAACCAGTTTTTATCATGCATTTTTGTTATACCCTGTGTATGCGAAAAAAATGTTTAAACAATTTTTGACCCATTTTTGACCCTGGCAACATGCAAATTTATTAATAGGGAATATTTTCAAGCAATATGGTGGAAAAAAATTCTTATTCTTCTTCTTCTTTTTATGTAGACATGGCTCTGTCTATTTTTCAATGTGCCTCCATTAAGTTGTCATTCCATCTTTTTCGTGGTCTTCCCACTGATCGTCTTCCTATTGGGGAACCGTCTCTCGCCGTCCTTACTACTTTATTTGTTGTCATTCGGCTTTTGTGGTCATTCCATTCTACTATTCTGTTTTTCACCCAGTTATTAATGTTGTCCACCTTGCATCTCCGTCGTATATCTGCACATCTAGCTCTGTCCCACAGTGTCTTACCATTGATTTTTCACAGTGTTTTCATCTCTTCTGTTTCTAGCATTATTTTTGTCCTTTCTGTATCAGGTTATGTTTCTGCCACATATGTTATTATTGGTCTGATGACTGTTTTGTAAGTTCTGTCTTTCACTTCTTCTCCGATGTTTTTATTTCTCCATATTGTTTCATTCAGGCAACCTGCGGCTCTGTTTGCTTTATTCACCTGATCTTCCACTTCCGTATCGAGCTTTCCGTAGCTAGATAGTGTGATGCCTAGATATTTAAACTCCATGACTTGTTCTATTATTTGACCGGCATTTAAGTTATAATTTAAATTTCTCCAGCTCTAATTTACACCTTATTAGATCTGCTGTGATAACCATGCATTTAGTCTTTTTTGGGGAAATTAACATGGTAAATTTTCTAGCGGTTATATTAAATTCGTGCAGCATACGTTGTAAATCATCTTCACTTTGAGAGATTAGTATTGCGTCGTCTGCATAGCAGATTATTTTAAGTTGTTTTTCTCCCATTTGGTATCCTTTTTTTGTTCTTACCTTTTTATTATTTCGTCCATGATCAAGTTGAACAACAGAGGACTTGGGTCAGTTAGTTCTTCATCTACTTTTACTTTTATTGTGTTGTTCTGGTAGATATTTTCGATCGTTTTAATTATTCCTAGAAGTACCTATCTTGAATACAATCAATGGATAACGTCCTTTAATTTGACCCTGTCAAATGCCTTCTCAAGGTTCACGAAACATAAGTATGCAGGTTTGTGTATTCTAACGATTTTTCTTGAATCTGCCTTATAATAAATATAGCGTCGGTGTATGATCTTCCCGACCTAAAACCTTGTTGTTCTTCTGCTAATGTTATAATTTTATTCAGTTTGTTTGTTATCACTTTTGTCGTTACTTTGAGTGTTGTGTTTAATAAATTAATTCCTCTGTAATTCTCCGGGTCCGATTTTTCTCCCCTTTTAAAAAGAGGTATTAGAATGCTTGATCTCCATTCGTGTGGTATTCTTTTTTGTTCTATTGTTTTTTTGATTAGTTTTAATAGTTGTTTGGTCAGATCTTGTCCTCCGTACCTTAGGAGTTCATTCGATATTCTGTCCTCTCCTGGTGATTTTCTATTTTTTAATTTCCTTAATGCTTCCGTTACCCTTGCTTCTTCAACATTTATTTATTCGTTTGTTGTCACTTCAGGTGTTGGTGGTTCGTTACCGGTATCTTTAACAAACAGAGATCGAAAATAGTCTGCCCAAGTTCTTAATGTGTTTCGTTTTTACTAGTTCGTTCATCTCTTTTCTTTGTCCTCTGATCATTCTCCATATTTCCATTTGTGTTCCTAGAAGTAGTGTTCCATCTGTTTTGAAAATCATCATCATCATCAACACGTAGCGCTACAACCCTGGGTGGGTCCTGGCTGACTGTACAACTTTCTTCCAATTTGTTCGGTTTTCCATCAACCTAGGGTCAAATGGAATGTTCATTTTCCGGAGATCTGCTTGGATGTTATTTCTCCATCGCATTCTGGGACGTCCGAGTGGTCTTTTGCCTGTAGGAATCTCCTGCCATACCAGTTTTACAAGTCTTTCGTTATGAAAAGCTCTCCCAATTTGTCCGACTAAAGTGTTCGTTCGTTTCTCATTCTTTTATAGTGGTTGTATTAGACTACAGGCCCATGTCAAAAATGGATGGGTCATATGAACCCCAAGGTGACGTATATAGGACGATATAAGTGCATAAAATAATACAATTCAGCACTATGCCGTCACTAGTAAGCAGTCCAACTGAGTGCTGGTGAGAATTTAAAAGTGCAGGTAGAGTGGGTACATTTTGGTCATGTATTTTTGTACGGCATTTTTACCATGGGTAGATCTATGAAAAATATTAAGAAAGCGCCCAGTGCCGTAAAAAAAATGGTGAGCCACAAAATTGGTAATTTTTTTTGATTTTCTGACAATTTCCAGAGTAAATTTGGTCATTTCATTCTGTACGGCATCAATTTCATACTGTTTCAATACAACTTGTAATCCATTATTCCGCAACGCCGTACAAAAATCATGCGACAAGGGGAAAAATTGAGGGTTGCAATCCCCTCTCTTTCCGTGGTCGGGGGGTGATTTGAAAAAGTACGGCTTCGGTTCCAAAACATTATCTAGCAATTAAAAGTACTATTAAAAATAATGCAGTCAAAAAAGTATTGTTCATTTGAATGTATATTAATAATTATGTTAATTTCATGGTATACTTGGTTTATAAAGCTAAAAAGCTAAAGCATTTGACTCTGTACGGCAACTTTTTTTAACATGATATTGTAAAATAAAATTGTTATATAGTATTGCCGTTTAAAATAAACTGTTCTAAAAAAAATTATACAGAAATACAAAAACAGAAATTTTTTAAATTATGCAAAAGTTTAAATATTCATAGATTAATCAAATATAGCAATTTTATACATGTTATCCTTTGTTTTAAATAGTATTAAGATAAATAAATTACGAAAAATTGATGCCGTACATTTTAATGCAGACCATATCTTTTAGGCTGATGAAAATGACGCTCAGATTTTAAAGGTGTAGTACTTTAGGGTCATTTCATACTGTACGGTATTAACATATTTTCGAAGAGAACAATTATTGATAATATGATAAAATCAGTATGACGTCTAACTGAAGTTAAAGGGTGGGTAGGTCTATAATATCCAAGAATTGAAACTGAAAATCCCGGTATCAACAGTTTTTTATACTTTTTGGTTTAATATATACTTCAAACATTATTGATACATGTATATAATTGATTTGTTTCGTATATAATATCACAAGAGAGGAAATTTTGCCGGCAATATTTTCGACTGGTATGAAAGTTTGTTGCCTGGCAATTTTCGCGAATTAAATTTTGACTTAAATCATGAGACGTCAATCGAGTGATTTTGTCAAAATTTCATAAGCGAAAATTACCAAAAGGCAACGAACTTGGATGAAACCAGGAGAACATTTTGGCGGTAAATCATTTTCTCTCGAATGATATTCGACAAGATTATTTCACGAAACAATTAATGCACAATATCAACGAAATATAATCTTTATTTATTTGTTATTACCAGACACTTTCGTGATGGATCTCTCATAATTTTGTAGCTGAGAAATCACGTCGCTAAGGAGTTTTGTCAGTAAATAGGAAACGATGAGATGCTATGACGTTTTATCAGTTAACAACAGTCTAGTGAAATAGTCATTGTAATTATGTGAATAAATAAAACAACTATTTTTTAGAAAAATTACTATTAGAAAACGACTACTTAGCACACAGTACAGTAGTATAGGAAGGTGTAGGTATATCCCTACAAATGCTAAACGTCGTAACAGAACGTTGCTCGTTAACCGATATATAATGTAAATTATATTTATTTAATATTTTTATTACTTTTTATCAATATGAATTTTTAGATTTGTTCGGCGTTAACTTTTTATAAATTATTGCATTAAGTACAAATGAACTAGCTAAATGCCGTATAAAAAAATATCGTCATAAATTTCACCTTACATTTCGCTACATGAATTTTTCTTTCATTTCATTCTGTGGATTTTTCCTTGAGCTTTTTTATACCTACAAACCTTTGGACCAACGAAAATGTACGGCATATAAAATAATGTTATCTATGCATAAAATACTTTCAAAGTAAATTAATTTTATGTTGTTTCAAATCACCCCCCAGACCACGGAAAGAGAGGGGATTGCAACCCTCGTTTTTTCCCCTTGTCGCATGATTTTTGTACGGCGGCGTTGCGGAATAATGGATTAGAAGTTGTATTGAAACAGTACGAAACTGATGCCGTACAGAATGAAATGTTGTTGTAAGCAGTTGGACTGCTTACTAGTGACGACATAGTGCTGAATCTTATTATTTTATGCTCTTATATCGTCCTATATACGTCACCTGGTGGTTCATATGACCCATCCATTTTTGACATGGGCATGTAGTCTATATGCCTGTTGTGTTCTGTTTCTGTATTGTAAAAAGGCTTTCTTTTTTTCTTCACATTTTATCTTCACTTCCTCTCGAAACCATGGGGTTTTCTTTTTTGGTATATTGGTATTCGTTACTTTCCTCTCCCCAAGTGATTCTGTTGCTGCGTGAATTATGTTACTTTTGAGTTTTTCAGTATCAGTATCAGTATCAGTGTTAGTATTTCATTATCAGCAATCTTTTCTATTGAGGAAAAAAATTGAATCAGTATATTTTTCAGCACATATATTTACCCATAATACATACTACAGTGGCGCGCCCGCTTGATTATCAATTAAAAAACAAAGGGGTTTTCGATATTATATTGCAATCGGGATCCCTACAATCGATGTTTATATAATATCTACCTACATTGGCCACATTGAAAATTTCAGTTGTTCACTTAGTTTTTGAGGGTTACAAATGGCTGATTTCGCAATTTTTAAAATTTTAATCGCTTATGTCAAAAACTATTAACCTAAGAGAAAAGTCACTAAAGACTTTTTCTGTTTAGAATGATTCAAAAAACCTAAAAAGGTTTGTTAGATGCAAAAAAAATCATTTTAGGAAAAAAACAAACAAACTCTAATTTTTCCCCTCGCCTGTCAAGGTCTTATGCTGTTCAGAACCACCTATTATTGTACACATTTCTTCTAAATGACTTACTCAAACACATATTTTACAGGAGAAAGTTTATTTTACCCCCTAAACTATGCACCTTTCGATTCACTTGGTAGATACCCGTGCAGGGCTGATGCCTGCCAGGTCATGGTTTTTAGTCTTGGTGTGCTATGACTTATGACTATACAAATTTCTAGCCTTACAGGAAGACCGTTACTCGGAGGGTTCACTAGCACTTAGACTATATGCAAACGGATTTTGAAAATTTGAATATACAGGGTGTTGTTTCGAGGTCACAATGAATTTATAATTTTTTTTTAGTCCGGACCTGGATATGTCTTGTCATTAGTAGTTAGGTCGTTTGTGTTCTAAATGAGACATAAATGTACCAAATATTAAAAAAAATATTTAAGGTGGTTCGAAATTTATGGGTCCAGAAAGAAATAGACAAAATGCATAAAACACCCTGTAAGTCGGTTATAAAAATCGTTGACGCAATAAAGGTAGTATATCTAGAACCGCCTCAGCAGAGATGGGCATCGACACGTCGACTTTAATTGTCGACACAGACGTGTCGACAATGTCGAGAACGTCTCAACAATGTCGACAATGTCGACAATGTCAGCAACGTGTCCATAATGGAAAAAAGTGAGGTTATGTTATGAAATTATTCAGTTGTAAACTTTGAATGTGATCTGATCTGATCAGAATCAAAATGAGTGGCAGAAAACTGAATAAAAACTATGATATATTATCATTCAAAGTATTAAAGATAGGAGAAAATTAAAAATCTATGAAAATTTGTTTTGCTGGTTTTTTCTGGTTTTGCATCTATATGGTAATATTTTAGATTCATTACATTGCATTACTCTATCATGAGGTTTGCACATAATAAATTGTCTCTATATGAATCTATTTAAAATTCATTTACACTTGAAAAACCTGCAATCAAACAATTATGGAATATCCTATGAATTTGACAATCGCAAGTTAATAGTGAGGTTAAAAGTTTCAAAAGTTTGAGATTATTTGGTCTCTTTGCAACTTGTTGAAACATTAATGCATACTTTTTCAATAAGTCAGCGCAGCCAGATTAACCTAAAATTTCAAATTAGTGCGCACGGAACGTCATTCTGATCGTTTGCTAATTGTCGACATACTCGACATTGTCGACATTGGCAACAACTTTAAATCACTCGACATCGACATGATTGTCGACATGTCGACAATCGAATTGTCGACATGACATTATCGACACCGCCCATCCCTGCGCCTCAGTGAACTCTATTCACCATTCAAGTATTTCCGTTTCACAATGAAACACCCTGTATAAGTACATAGGTACTTTTTAGATTTAGATTTTATCTTTAATTTTTATTTAATTTTAAATCGTTGTTTACGTAATTTTTTTCTCAAGATATTTGATTTTCATACAATATAAGTATTTTTAGATAACATTAACCACTTATAAATATCATCAAAATATTTTTCAAAAATACCAATAATTTCAATTATTGTTTGATTCAGGATATATTAGTTGAAATGTTTAAATTAAAAGTAGTAATTTTATTGTTGACAATATCCAATGTTTTTTGTAAAAACACTACTTTGGATGCTATTGGAAATTATATAAGAAACTATAGGAAATCTTTTAATGTTAGCGATGCCGTCTTCGAACCATATTCTGATCTAGGACTTGATATTGTAAGTATAGTTTACAATATCTATATTTTTCTTTACGTATTACTAAAGACTGGATTATATGCAAAATGCATATGCATATATATGCTGCATATTTCTCATGTTTTTCATAAATGCATATGCCTTGCATATTTGGAGATTTAAGAGCATATAAATGCATATTTTGATGGGAATTTACTCTACCCCATTTAAAAATAAGGTATATATTAGTAACATCAACATCCATTAAAATAAAATGTGAAAGTAAATATTTTGCTGTTAAGCTCCTTTGTTGTTGTACCCATAAACATAATGGGCGTTATTTATAGCTGCAGGTATCATTATCCGGATATTTAAGATTTATAGACTTCTCAGAATTTACAAATTACCTAAGTAAATACCGATTATATTTTGAATAACATTACAAATATTACCTGTACTTTCTGCTGGTGTCGGCCAACTATGAATTATTCTGGGAAAACCAACCAAAACGAAATTTTAAGCATTTTAAGGGTAGGATAGATTATTTTATTTTATGAATGGTTAGTCTTAAATCAATCGCCGATTATTCAACTTTTGTGATTGCAAGTTATTGACTATACTGTGTAAAAAAATCATTTTATTATTATTGTGAAAATGCCTAAAGTAGCAAGGGAAAAATCAAGTCTTCTCAGAAGTTGGATTGGAAGTAACAATCATCTAAAAGTTATCGACAGTGAAAGTATGTTTTGCACCATTTGTGATAAAAAGGTAAGTTCTCCACTTCAATAGATTTTTAAACTTATCAAACTTCTTTGCACATCTATGTGTCTGTCTATTCTAAAATGACAAACCGTCCCATTTCTTCAAAAACTGTTTTTTAAAGTTCGCAACGGTTTGGCTTATACAGAGCGAGGTGTTGAGAGTGGCCCACCCTGTATACTACGGTACACTGACTGTACTTTATTGTTTGACGATTTCAATTTCACTTTGAGAAATAAAAAAAAATTGGGGGAGGTTTAAAAAGTTTGATCATTTTAATGTAGGTATCTATTTACGAAAACATCTAAAACATCATTATCATTATATTCCAGATTCCATGTCAAAAGAAATTCCAAGTAGTTCAACACATAAAAACTTCACTTCACCAAACTAAGCTATCAAAAAATGATAATAAACCTCGCCAGCAGATTCTACAGAACAGTTTGCAGATTCAGAATACGTCAGTTGGGCAAGAAACCTTTGCAAAGGATTTATGCCATTTTTTTTTTGAACTGCAATATCCCTCTGCACAAGTTAGAACATAAATCGTGTCAAAACTTTTTAAAAACTTATTGCAAGATTAAAGATAAACCAGCTCAAATACCAAGTTCTTCAACTCTTCGGAAAAAATATGTCAGTGCATGTTACAAAGATGTGATGACGAGTATTAAAAATCAGTTAAAAGCCGAATATCTTTGGATTTCCGTCGACGAAACAACGGATACAAAGGGTCGACAAATTGCGAATCTAATTGTTGGAGTTCTTAACGACTCTGGCGATTTTAAAAACTCATACTTAATTAGTGTAAAATGTTTGGAAAAAACAAACTATGCTACAATAGCTAGATTTGTTAACGAATCCCTAACAAATTTTTTTTTACCTGATCAAGTACCATTTGAAAAAATATTATTAATGCTTAGTGATGCCGCCTCATATATGATGAAAGCTGCATCCAATCTTAAAATCTTTTTCCCTAATTTAATTCACTGTACATGTTTGGCGCACGGCCTAAACAGAGTTGCAGAGAAAGTTAGAATTGAATTTCCCAATGTAAACACCTTAATAAATAATGTAAAAAAAGTATTTCTGAAAGCACCACTACGTGTACAGGTATATAGGGAGATGCTTCCCGATATTCCTTTACCACCAGAACCAGTATTAACCAGATGGGGAACTTGGCTTAAAAGTGCTATATTTTTATCTGAACACTACGACGACATCAAAAGCGTTATTTCAAGTTTTGATCCGACTTGTACCGCTATTGATAACTGTCAAAATATTTTTAAAGAAAAGTCTATTAAAAATCAATTGTTGTATATAAAATCGAATTTCGATATCATTGAAAGTTCAATTACAAAATTAGAGGCTCAAAATTTATGTCTTCACAATAGTATGTCTATTGTTGATTCGGTTAAACAGAAAATAACAAATCTGAATGGGGAAATTGGAGTAAAAATTAAAGATAAACTTGATGACGTTTTAAACAAAAATGAGGGTTTCACTTTATTGCGTTCAATAAATAATATAATCAATTTTGGAAACTTCGATGAAAATATTAATATGGATCCGTCTCTAATAGCAAAGTTTAAATATGCCCCAATTACATCTTGTGACGTTGAGAGATCTTTTTCTGCCTATAAACAAATATTAACAGATAGAAGACATAATATTAGTTTAGAAAATATGAATCAATATATGATTATTTATTGTAACAATAAAAATATGTAAATTTGTTTTATTGTACTCTTTTTATAATATTAGTTTAGAAAATATGAATCAATATTGTAACAATAAAAATATGTACATTTATTTTATTGTACTCTTATTTATCTTGTGGTCAAAATAAAATATTTTGCCGTTTTATTTGTCACAAAACCTGAAGTTAAAAAAATATATTAAGAAATAATAATACAATTTGGTTTAAATTCAAACCTATTTATTTATTTTTATTATTTTTTATTTATTTATGTATTTAACGTAAACCATAAAATTATTCATATAAAAATAAGTGCATATATAAATGCATATTTGCATGTTAATTGTGCATATTCAGCTTGTTTTAAAATGCATATTGCATGCATATTTTAGACATTTTTTAGTGCATATTTTCCAGTCTCTACGTATTACATATTGTATTAAGAAAAATCTTTGAATTATTTTATTTTTCTTTTAGTTTGTATAATACTGTTTTTTTTTCGCTAATGCGTTTTTCTATCCAAAAATTAAGTTATAGTTCGCGATGAACATGCGGTACGAATTATTGCAAAGGTCCATTATTCCATTTCAGGTGTTTTTATAAATCTTTAACACTGATGATCATATTTATAGTATTACACGTACGTAAATATCCCTACTTAATTCCTAAAAGATTAATTCCTGTTTTGTATAATTTTTGTAAAAACTGATCTTATCTAAACACATGGATACTTCTTGCATAACAAGTCTGCATTTATGATTTTAAGTTCTTTTTAATTCAAATCGCAAATACAATAAAATATGCCTGTAAAAACATTTGGCAATCTCTATCCTCTCTTTTTCTTTCTCTTCCTTTTATTCTTCTTCTTTCTAACTCTACATATCCCTGGAATTTGGTCAGAGTTCTTCGTACGAAATGTCCCTCTTCATTCTCTACAAATAAGTCTTTTTTAATATGGGGTTTCCCATAAGGGAAACCAGTTGCCAGTGTGAGTCCATAATACAATTGGTTACGAAAAAAGGTAGACACTCACAATCATATTTTGTTTATTATTGGTAAAATGGCTACCGGTTTCGGCACTTATCCAATTTTTGTCCCATTATCAGGTCACTAATACAGAAGTAGGGGAGGGAAGGGTAAAGTGAAATATTGGAGTAAAGCGATATAGTTCGTTTTCAAATTCTTCCGTCACTGTGCCATCACTGTTTACAATCCAATCAATGTTTAGAAGTAGTATGTGCTTATCGACTATTTTGTAACGGTCGTTTGTCGATGTTATAGAAAATGTCACTGTTTATAAATTTTTGGGCGACCATTTGTAAAATCTGTAGGTGAGTGTATTTGCTAATAGGGCTTTTCATCGATTGTCATTTGTTTCGAGCTGCTGTCATGTGTCACATAATATTAATACGTCATACGTCTTTGGTTTGTATTATTGTAGATACCAATAACGTATGTCGTAGATATATTAATATTATGTGACACATGACAGAAGCTCGAAAGAAATGACTGTGAATGAAAAGCTCTATTCTTCTATCTTTTTTAACTAAATATTTTTTTGAAAGCAACACAGAAAAGCAATCATACTTAACTATCTTTTATATAAAATATAGATTATTAGGTTAGGGTTAAACATTTTTGCTGAACAAGTTTGCTATTAAATCCATTTGGGGCAATGTGAAATGTTAATAGATGGGGTAAAAGAAATATCGTTTCATTTTGCCCCACATGTAATAATTATACTTGATTGCCTTCTTCTTCTTCTTAACGTGCCCTATCAAGTAACCTTGACGTTGGCGATTAACATGGCGAAACTGTCTCTGTCTCGAGCTATTCTAAATAGGTGTTCTGTTTTCTTTATTCCTGTCCACTCCCGGATATTCTTCAACCAAGAGGCCTGCTTTCTACCAATTCCTCTGCGTCCTTCAATTTTACCCATCATAATAAGTTGAAGAATATTATACCGGTCTCCCCTTACTACGTGTCCAAAATAGGCCATCTTTCTATATTTGATGTTATCAAGCAGCTCGCGGGTAGCATTTGCTCTCCTAAGGACTGCCACATTTGTCAGCATAGCCGTCCATGGTATTTTCAGAATACGTCTGTGCAGCCACATTTCAAAGGCCTCCAAACGGTTAATGGTGGATATTTTTAATGTCCGTGCTTCGACGCCATACAAGAGGACTGACCAAATGTAGCATTTAATCATGCGCTTTCGAAGTTGAAAGGTATCATTACAGAAGAATGACCTCATTTTTAAAAATGTCGTGCGGGCTATCTCCATTCTACATTTTATCTCTTTATCTGGATCTAGTTGTTCAGTAATATGGCAACCAAGATATTTAAAACTGGGTACTCTTTGAATTATATGACCATCAACATATAAGCGTGAATCTTGTTGGATAAAACGGTTAATACCATGTATTTTGTTTTTGAACAGTTTATATTTAGGCCAAACTCTCTTCCCACTGTGTCAATGGCATATAAAAGGTGTTGTAATCCATTCATATCATCACTTAAAATAACTGTATCGTCTGCATATCTGATTGTATTTATCAGAATTCCATTAACTTTCACACCCCATTCCAAATTATGCAGCGCTTCCTTAAATATTCTATCTGAATATAAGTTGAATAACAGTGGGGACAGTATAAAACCCTGTCTGACACCTCTTTGTATTTTGCATATTTCTGTTGATTTTCCATTTATGCAAGCTGTCGCTGTTTGACGCCAGTATAATTTTTCTATGATTCGTACATCCTGACTATCAACTCCTTTATCCTTTAATATTTTAATTAGTTTGTGATGCTGTACTCGATCAAAGGCCTTCTTATAGTCAATAAATACAGCAAAGACGTCTTTTCTTTGATCTCGGCATTTCTGCAATAACACATTTAGTGCAAAGAGTGCGTCCCGGGTTTCCAGTCCATTTCTGAAGCCAAATTGTGTTTCATCCTGGTCTTCACATTTATCTCTGATTCTACTGTGGACGATACGTAGAAAGATTTTCAAGGTGTGGCTCATAAGGCTTATAATTCTATAATCGCTACAGTTTTTCGGACGTTGTTTTTTTGGTAGAGTTATGAATTCGGACTTAACCAATCTTCAGGGTTATCACCAGTCGAATAAACATCATTGAAAAGTTTGATTAGTATTCCAATGTTTTCCTCATTTATGAGCTTTTCTGTAGGTATGTTGTCGGGACCAACGGCTTTCTTGTTTTTTGCCAATTTTACAGCGTGTTGCACTCGATTGCCACCTTTAAAAATTATCTGAATTTCCAGGTGTAACATGCGAAAGTATAAACGAAAAACGACCCAACAACAATAGTCTGTGGAGCCAATGACATCTGGAATTATATCTTTGCGAACGGGCATCCTTTGCCAAAATCAAGTGCTAGGCAACACGGAATTTCTGTTGCTACGTTAAATCGGAGTATTAAATACGGAAAAAATGAGGAAGAAGCGCCAAGTAAGAAGCTAGGCCGATTTCAAACCATACTCTAGACTATTTCACTTTACCCAACCAGGCGGGGCAAAGTGAAAAAAAGACAAAGCCTGAGAAACCCACGCATAACAAAAAATTTACTGACTTAATTTAAATTAAATTTTGACATAATGATCTTAAACTTTACTGTAAGAAGATATGTTTTTTACAAAATTTCATTTCGAAAATTGTAAAATTTATTTAATTTCAAAATTTAGCTTTTCCACTTTACCCTACTCTCCCCTACTTTAATCCTATTAGTTCGTGGCCATCCTATAAATAGTTATTCCAACGGATCTTTGCACGTACATAAAAGTATTCATGAATTACCTTTTATACTAGGTCTTTTTTTACTTACAAAAACTAGTATCTCAAAATTAAGCCGCTTGTCCATACAAACCAAAATAAGTTAAACAAGGTTAAGCGATACGGCATGTTGTTGATATAGTATTTTTAGTACAAAAGCGATATTACGTAGGTCAAAATTTTTGACGTAAGAGAACTGTCAAAACATTAGAATGTGACTTTTCATTATTGCCATGCTTATAATAAAGAACTGATAACTGAATAAAGAGAACTGTCAAAACATTAGAATGTGACTTTTCATTATTGCCATGTTTATAATAAACATGGCAATAATGAAAAGTCACAATCTAATGTTTTGACAGTTCTCTTACGTCAAAAATTTTGACCTACGTAATATCGCTTTTGTACTAAAAATACTATATCAACAACATGGCAAAACTATTTCACAGAACTGCTAAATAAGAGCGAAGTACAAAAGGAAACAAACCATGAAATTGAAGATGATCAGATAGCAATAGAAATACCCACAGAACAAGAAATAAAGAACGAAATAAAGAGCTTGAAAAATAACAAAAGCCCAGGAATAACAGAAATATCGGCCGAAATGATAAAATCAGGAGGGAAAAGACTACAGAAAGAGATATATGATCTGATAAAAAGAATATGGGAAGTAGAAAAAATGCCAGAAGAGTGGACCATAGCAAGAATATGCCCTATACATAAAAAAGGTGATAGAATGCTATGCGAAAACTACAGAGGCATCGCACTATTAGAAATAGTTTACAAAATCTTGGCACAAAGTATAAGTAAAAGGATAAGTCATTATTCGAAAAAAATACTGGGGGAATACCAGGCAGGTTTTAGAAACAACAGATCAACGACTGACCAAATATTTGCCTTAAAAGAAATACAGACTACCTGTTACGAACATAAAACAGTACTATATGCTTTGTTCGTAGACTTTAAGCAGGCTTACGACACAGTAAATAGACAGCAGATGTACGAACTGATGAAAGAATTGGGGATACCAAGTAAAATTGTCAGGATGATAAAGATGACGATGGAAAACACAACAAACGAAATAGCTTGGAAAGGGTATACATCCAAAAAGTTTGAAACCAAGGAAGGATTACGACAAGGAGACCCACTATCAACAATGGCATTCAATCTAACATTGGAAGGAATAATCAGGAAAAGCAGAATAAACATGCAAGAAACGATATTTAAAAACGGCCACCAATGCATAGCATTTGCAGATGATCTGACGCTATTAGCAACAGGCAAAAAAGAACTACAAAAGTTAATGAAAAACATAATAACAGAAGCCAAAAAATTCGGACTTAAAATAAATGAAGAAAAGACAAAGTATATGATAATGGGGGAGATCCAAAATAAAAAGAGAATAACATCATAGTACAAATAGATGGATAAAAAACATACTCGTTTAAAAGAGCCAAAGAAATTATTTACCTGGGAACCAAAATAGATGAAAATGGTCATGAAGAAGGGGAGATAAAGGCAAGAATAGCTAAAGGAAATAAAAAATATGGAGCATTACGCACATTATTGAAATCCAAATACGTATCAAGAAAAACAAAAATAAGAATTTATAAGACTGTTATCAGACCTACAGTAACATACGCAAGCGAAACATGGGTGCTCAAAAAGTCAGAAACAGACCTGTTAGAAAGATGGGAGAGAAAAATGCAAAGAGCAATATATGGAGGTGTGAAAATAGGTCAGTGGAGAAGAAGAACCAATAAAGAATTGGAAGAACTACATCAAGAGCCAACGATTACGACGACGATCAAAGCACAGAGAATACGATACTTGGGGCACATAGAGAGAATGGGAAGTAAACGAATGCCAAAAATGGTACTTTCACGAAGACCAATACAAAAGAGGAGGAAAGGCAGGCCAAGGAAAAGATGGAAGGACAGTGTATATGAAAACTTGAAGAAAAGTAACATTGAGAGATGGAAAGAACTAGCATTGGACAGAAGGAGATGGAGAGAGGTTGTGAAGGAGTGTATAAAAAGACTGAAGTGTATTTAAATAAAATTTATAAGTTATGTAAGTTATATTAAGTTATTTACTATATTATTTATGTAATCAGAAATGTAAACATTTTAGCCCTAGGCCTACAAGGCCTGTTGCGCTTAATAGATAAATAAATATCGCTTGTGTAGTAAAAGTATTATACATTATTTGCTAATAATTTTGACGTTTATTAATTTCAGCGACATTGGCACAATTATGTTTAAAAATGGTTTTTCATATTATTTAAACTTTTATGTTTATTTGTCTTTATTTGTAGGTACATTTCATTGTAATTTTTATTTTCAAACATAATTGTGAAAACGACTATTTGTTGCTCTCTTCTTTGATTCTTCTTATTTATAAATATCCACAAGGAAAAAGTTTTCCTGTAATTGGCTGTATACCATATAATACAAAAAATAGTAAATCCTGTATAAAAGGTATTTATTTAAAATCCCTAAAAAGGGCTAGTTTTCGACTGGTTTACGTCATCATCAGTGCTTACCTAAAATGAATATAACCTGATAAAATAATGCAAAGATTGAAATTTGGACTATGGTTAAAAAAGCTGTCGGTTATACTCACGTGAAGTTTACTACTATTTTTGTTAAACTACATCTTGGTGGTTAGCATGTAAACTTCACGTGAGTATAACCTACAGCTTTTTTAACCATAGTCAAAATTTCAATCTTTGCATTATTTTATCAGGTTATATTCATTTTAGGTAAGCACTGATGATGACTGGTAAACCAGTCGAAAACTAGTTATGTGATTGTGATGTAGCTCTTTTTAGGGATTTTAAATATATACCTTTTATAAAGGATTTACTATTTTTTTCTTCTTATTTATGTTCCATGTCCTTTCAGAAAGTTTGTTACCATCATAGCTATCTTAATTTTATTCACTGCCACCCTAAATAGCATGCTTGTATCAACACAATACCAATCTCGCAAGTTCTTCAACCATGAGGTTCTTGTTCGTCCTGGACTGCGTTTGCCTGCTATTTTTCCTTGCATGATATTTTGTAGAAACCTATATTTGGGACCTCTCATTACATGTCCGAAATACTCCAGCTTTCTCTGCTTGATGCTTTTTATGATCTCAGTAGTCTTGCTGAAAAGTTCTAGTATTGTGGAGTTTCGAATCTTCTCCACCCAGGAAACTTTTAAAATTCTTCTAAAGCACCACATTTCGAAAGCCTCAAGGCGATTTAGATCGATTTTATTCACAGTCCAGGGCTCGACACCATAAAGTAAGACCGAGAACACGTAGCAGCGAAGTAGGCGGATCCTCAATGCCAATTTTAGGTCTCTGTTATTTGATTACTTCCGGTAAATAATTATTTTTAAGCTAATGTGACAAGTTATATTTTTAACCTACAAATTGTCATTATACTACATGAATCTGGCTCTAGTACTGTTTGACTTTTTATTTTTTTTTTATTTATGACCGTTTTATAGTTATCTTTATATTAATAATAGTCGGTATGATGTTCAAGCTTTTTAATATTGAATCCATCAATCTCCTCAACACTGGCAAACATCAAACACTTCAATAAAATAACTTTATAAAATACGTCCACCGGTATAATAGCCATTTCCTAATACTTGCATTGATAGTTTGGGTCGCCCATGTTTCTCAAACTGTCATCAATACGACTAACTTCTCGCGTAACTTTGATACGAGAATTATAAAAAAAAATATGCATTGAAATCCAGATCCCGTAATTTTTTGAACGTTATAAAGTGAGTACAAAGGCATAAATATTTCGTTTTTGTAATTACAGTTTCAACTTACCGTACACTTCTCGTAGCCTCTGTCGATAAGGTAGAGTCGTGTTGGGGAAACCTGGCGTGCCCGATAGTTCATGCCGACGCGACGTACTTCACTTTAATGTTTTGATTTAACTTGTTTGTAAATCAATCATTAGGTACGTCTGAGCAAAGATTCGTTGGAACAACTTGTATATTTTACAACCATATACATAGCTCTTTACAGAAATATTTTATAGCTGATTCGCTTCAAGCAATTTTATCAGACCTTTCTTTACCGTATATTCCTCGATGGAAGAATATACCGTAATACCGTATATATCTATACCTAAATGGCTAAATGGTATCATTATGCTCCACGATTCTCTACAATTCTTACACTCCCATACTAGCCTAGAGACTACCTTCAAGCCAATACGAGCCTAGAGACTACTTTCATGCCCATATGAGCCTACATACCTTAATTATTCCAGATATTCCTGGAATAGATGCTATTCACTTATCTATTACTAAAAATCCATTTTGCCTTAATTTAGTGTGTATATATCGCCCACCTTTGACAATATTTGCTAACGATAATGTTTTGCTTACTAAACTTGACGAACTATCATCTTTTGATAATCTTATCATTACTGGAGATTTTAATTTCCCAGAGATCACCTGGCCAATAACTGCATTATCTGACGCCGAAAACGCTCATAATTTGTTTAAAAACTTTGTAATAAATTCGAACCTGATACAACTCATCACAGAACCTACCCGATTTAGAATTAATAACCAACCTTCTATTTTAGATCTAGTGCTAATTAACGACGAAGAGCTAATTTCATCTCTTGAAATCAGTTCTCCTATAGGAAAGACAGATCATGCAGTTATAACAGCTCACATTCAATTCAACCAAATATTACCCAGCAAAAATAATACTGTAACATATACTATTACCAACTTTTCTGAAATCGACACTAAGCTATCTCAAATCAACTGGCAATTATTTTTTGCTGACTTAAACGACCCTTCATTAATGTGGACTGCATTTCTCGATGCCGTCCACAATATAATTTCTACAAACACTACCTTCCGTAATATTTATAAAAATAATTTTAAACCCTGGATAAATCGAACAGCAATAAACCAAATTAATCACAAACGACATCTCTGGCGGAAATTTAAACAGACCGGGCTTCTCACTGATTTTCAAAACCACCGCAGATATTCAAATAACTTACAAACTTTTCTAAAAACTTTAAGACAAAATTTTGAAACAAGTGTTATTGACAGTGGTAATATGAAAAAAGTCTACAAATACATAAGGTCCTCATTGACGTCTAAAGTTTCCATTCCTCTACTTCAAAAACCTAATCAGACTTTATGCTCTTCTGACAAAGATTCTTCTGAAACTCTATCTTTAGCATTTTCAGAGGTTTTTACTAAAGAATCGAATGATGGTAATCTACCTCCTATTAGGTGTAATCGTGTCGGTGCATCCTTACGGCAAGTCGAATTTACAGTGGATCATGTCAAACAACACTTAATAAAACTTCGCACATCCGCTTCACCTGGTTTAGATGGTTTAACAACAAAACTATTAAAAATATGCGCAGACACACTTGCAATACCTTTAACGTTAATTATGCAGACTTCTTTTATCCAGAATTCCTTACCCCCTAATTGGAAATTAGCATCGATCACTCCTATTTTTAAAAAAGGCAACAAACTCGATCCCAACAATTATCGTCCGATTAGCTTACTACCAGTAGTTAGCAAAGTCATGGAAGCCATTATTTCCGAGTAGATGACTAAATTCCTTCTCCAAGAAAATGTTATTCCAACACAACAACATGGATTTGTTTCTGGTCGCTCTACTCTAACCAATCTCCTACATTGTGTTAACGACTGGACGTCATCTATTAACAGTTCACAGCCGGTCGACGTTGTTTATCTAGATTTCTCTAAAGCCTTTGACCGTGTTCCTAAGCGCAGACTTCTACATAAGCTAGAACATTTCGGAGTTCGCGGTACTTTATTATGCTGGATTGATGATTTCCTGACAGATCGACATTACAAAGTTAGAGTTGGCGAATCTTTCTCACAGGACAAGTTAGTGGAAAGTGGAGTGCCTCAGGGTTCTGTCCTTGGACCTCTGCTTTTTACGGTTTATACCAGCGATGTTCCTTCCTATATTTCAAGTAAAATATCGTTATATGCTGATGACACAAAAATATATGCCAATCCTATCACAAACCAGTTAGCCCTCCAAAGAGACTTGGACTCTATTTTTACTTGGTGTTCCCAGTGGTTACTACCCTTAAACACGGAAAAATGTATAGTGCTTAGAATTGGTAAAAACAATCCACTTGTGCCGTACTTCGTTAACGGACAACCATTAGATTCAGTGTTCTCGTATAACGACCTCGATGTTATCGTAAACAGCAGCCTAACGTGGTCCGACCATATTCAGTCTATTTGTAAACGTGCGAACTCCAGACTATATCTTATTCGGAGGTGTTTTTCGAGAGCTTCAATGCAGTCATTCTGTAAACTTTACACTATTTACATAAGACCGATTCTTGAATATGCTGGCCCAACGTGGTATCCTGATTTGGTTCGAGACAAAATTTTGTTGGAAAACGTCCAAAGAAAAGCCACTCGAATTCCATTGGGACTGAGAAGACCTTCCTATGAAGAAAGGCTCAGTATGGCCCACCTAACTTCTTTTGGACTTCGCCGACAACGTGGCGACTTAATAACCACATTTAAAATATTAAAATTTAATTTCGGAAATCTCGACGAAATTTTTACAATCAATCAAGATGAACGCCTTAGAGGTCACCAATTTAAACTGAAAAAAGAGAACTTTTGTACGAGACCAAGACAGAATTTTTTAACAAATAGAGTTTTCGATATTTGGAATAACCTGGATGATAACATTGTCTCAGCCCCCTCTACCAACACATTTAAAAACAGACTTGACAGTTTTCTATTATAGTTGAAATATTTTTTTTATGTAAATCCAAATTGTATCTTCTTTTTGTTGTTGTTGTTTTTTTTATATTGTATTTACTAGTAGGTTACTTATGTAATTTCTTTGTTTTTGGGCATAATAGGGACTTGTCCCTCTGCCCTTGTTTATGTATAATAATAATAATAATAATAATAGCCCCATTAACTAGCTGCAAATATATTGATCGATTTAAAGTTCCATAGCCCTCATGTTAGTTTTTGAAGTTTGGTTAACGCGATATTGTATAGATTTCTGCCTAGAATACAAAAAAATTAAGCCCCTAATCTTACCCTCATTTATCAATCTTCTACTTGTTCGAGTTTCTTATATCTCCAGTTCATTATGGTCAAAACTGTTCATATTTTTCATTTCTACATTAACAAGATGCAGATAGTGCATTTTCACATAAGCTGCAGATAGTGCGTAACCATCAACGGTTCTTTCTTCCAGTTCCCTTTTACCCGTTATTTGACCCGTTATTTACTAAATCTTTAGCGAAAGGTCCGCATCTCAAATGCATCAATAAAACTCAATAGTCGGAGAGATAGAAGCGGATTTTGTGCGTGATAAGTAATATGGAAAAACTATACGGGGTTATGTTGAATTAGTTGTGTACATGACTTTCCCCAACGGCCGGAAACCAGAGTGGGGGACGAGGGTAGAACCACTGCGTGGCCGACAAAGGTGTGGGGCAGGGGTGAATATAAAAATTATAAGAGATTTTTTGTGACGTTCGTAATCGAGATGTGAAACAAAATTTGGGAGTAAGTAGATCATGACGTAACTAAGCAAAATCTCCAGGGGTGGAAACCAGAGTTGGGGATGAGAGTAGTTTTAAGGCGTCAAAGTCGCAGTTTGTATTATTTTTTTTTTGACGCATCACAACATTTGTCCCCAACGCAGCGTTCCGCCCCTGGAGATTTTACTTAGTAATGTCATGATCTACTTATTCCCAAATTTTGGTGCACTATCTCGATCACAAGCGGCAAAAAACCCTTATATTTATATACTTACCCCTGCCTACCACCCCTTTGTACCCCAAGCCGCGTTTTGCCCCTGGAGATTTTACTTAGTTACGTCATAACCTACTTACTCCAAAATTTTGGTGCACTATCTTCATCATGAGCGTCACAAAAAAAATAATAAAATCCGCGACTTTTACCCCTTATAACTACCCTCGTCACCCACTCCGGTTTCCGCCTCTGGAGATTTTACTTAGTTATGTCATGGTCCACTTAATCCCAAATTTTGGTGCACAATCTCAATCACAAACGTCGCAAAGAACCCTTTATATTTTTTATATTCACCCCTACCCCTACCCCTTTGTCGACCACGCAGCGTTCCGCCCCTAGAGATTTTAGTTAGTTACGTCATGACCTACTTATTCCCAAATTTTGGTGCACTATCTCGATCATGAGCGTCTCAAAAAAATAATAAAAACCGCGATTTTGACCCATTATAACTACCCTCGTCCCCTACTTTGGTTTCCGGCTCTAGGGATTTTACTTAGTTATGACATGGTCTACTTATTCCCAAATTTTGGTGCACTATCTCAATCACAAACGTCGCAAAAAACCCTTTTTATTTTTTATATTCACCCCTACCCCTACCCCTTTGTCGGCCACGCAGCGTTCCGTCCCTAGAGATTTTACTTAGTTACGTCATGACCTACTTATTCCCAAATTTTGGTGCACTATCTCGATCATGAGCGTCACAAAAAAATTAATAAAAACCGCGACTTTGACCCCTTATAACTACCCTCGTCCCCCACTATGTTTTCCGGCCGTTGGGGAAAGTCATGTACACAACTAATTCAACATATCCCCGTATAGTTTTTCCATATTACTTATCACGCACAAAATCTGCTCCCAGCTCTTAAGCGCTGGTTTCCTTGAAAGCGGCACCGACACACAGCGACCGTACCACTGCGATGAATGACGTCAGATTACGGTGAAAAATTCAAGGTTCTTCACTGCGGCAATGGAATGTGCAAGCTCAGCAAGCGGTGGCTTCCAAAGCATCCTTGGAAACCACCGCTATTATTTTGCATGGTACAGTTTTTTATGATGTCATTCATCGCAGTGTTACGATCGCAGGTTGTCGGCACCGCTTTCGAGGAAACCAGCGCTTTAGACTACAATGGAAGCGTCGAACTTTTCCTTGCCAGTCTTGCGTGCCGTATAATAATACAGACTATTGTTACGGCATTACTTTTTTTCAGTTTTTCCAAACGTTATAGTTAGTTATTCAAGATTGTTACATTCTTAGAATTCAATAAAATATTAATAAATATTGTTTATTATTGTAATAATGTTTAAATCTTTTAGTATAAATTTTTGGCCAAATATAACTATCCCGTAGAAACTCATTGGGTAAAAACTGAAGATGGCTATATCCTTCGAATGCAACGGCTAGTAGGAGGCCAAAATGGAACGCACGTTAACACAAAAGATAAACCAGCTGTTCTTCTTATGCATGGTCTTCTAAGTAGTGCCATGGATTTTGTAAATTATGGCCCAAATAGATCAATTGCATTGATGTTAGCAGATGAAGGATATGACGTTTGGTTAGGAAATAACAGAGGAACTACTTGGTCGAGAATGCATGAGACATTGGATCCTGATAATGATGCAAAATATTATGATTACAGGTAATTTTTTCTTTCTTGGTTGCTTTTCTTTATTTTATTTAATTAATAGCTCAACAGGCCTTGGAGGCCTAGGGCTAAAAATACAAGTCATACAATACAATACCTAATACAATAATATACTACTAGGTACATATATATGTTACAGTTCAAGTTGATTCTCAGTTAGAGTTGACTTTTCCTAGTTCGAGTCAACTCCAACTGAAACGAGCAGTAAAAGTTGATTTGAATAATTTAAATCAACTTTTACTAGTTGAAGTTGACTCTTCCTAACCCTTGTTAGTAAAAGTAGATTATACAATTTATACGAGTATAATCTCACGTGCATTTTAGATGAGTGTGCCTCTCTTTGTTTTGACCGTTTCAACTATTTATTATTCCAGGCTGTAACGTCGCCCACGTTAGGTAAATTATTCTGATCCGATTTTTTTGCACAAACTTACTCAAACAAATACATCCTTATAACAAATACACAGTGTCAGGCGGTACCGCGGTCGCAATTTTTGTTAACCAAATTCACAAAAATAATTTTTATCTACTCTACCTCATATTATGTATAAGTTTTTATTGTGTGAAAATTGTAAATATAGATAGCAGTACAAGAAGGGTTTAAAGTGTGCCTGAAGTAATAATGTATTTTAAATGGGATTTACTTTTTCGCACTGTTTTTTAGCACACTTTCATATAATCAAATATCCTTAACTTTCGCCTTGTCATGGTGATGACATGTGAGCAATAAATTACAAAAAAGTTTTTACAGTTTTGTGGTTTGGCAGAAGTTTGAATTTTTAAATGTCAAAGTTCTAAAAAATTGTAAAATAGGAATGTATTCCAGTGACGAAGAGTTGCAGTTTTTTTATTTGTTTTTTGGTAGATAAAATATTGTATGAAACTGTGCGTGAAGTAGTTTGTGCGCACTTAGGCGATGTATAGCACTCGGCCCGCTCGTGCTCTAAACATCGCGTGCGTGCGCAAAAAGCATACTTCACGAACTGTTTTATAAATAACTAAGTATTTCACTGCGGACAAATTTTTTTAGATTAAATGAAGTAAAGAAACACAGACTTACTCACAATAATTTAATAATACTTCGACGACCGGTTTCGATCTCTACAATATTCAGATCATCTTCAGGTCGGCGTTACAAGTAGTTAAATGCTACAATTAAAAGAAAGCCAGAGTTAGAACATTGTCTGGTTGTATCAAAATGCAAATAGAAAGCCAAAAATTTTTTGAAAGGTATGTAACTGTTGACATTTCAGAACAACAAACTGGTACATACGTATGCACATGAGAAACAGGTACTCATAAGCAGGGCCGCGCCGTCCATAACGGCGAAGAGGGACGGTGCCCCCTGGCGCCGTATTGAAAGGGCGCCGGTAGGTGCCGAAATCAATTTTTTTGACAATACCGAAATTACCAGATTTTTTTTTATTACCAGAAACAATAAACAAAAGTAATGACATCGAGTAAGGAAGGACAAGAAGGATTTTACCCACTGGTGAAATCAAACCAGACATATTGACAATATTTTATTGTAAAATTGAAAACTTCCCAATCGTAGGTAAATAAAAATAGCAGCTAATATTACTTTGATCCCATAAGTGTACGAAACCTTATTTATCTCATTAATCTGAACTAGTATATGTTTGTTCTCTAATAGTTTAATCGTTGTTTTTTGTATATTTTTACGAAGAAGCGATTCAAGCACTTCAAGAATAAAGAAAGGGAAAGCTGTTGGAAAAGATGATATTTCTGGGGAAGTGTGGAGAGCATTACAAGAGACAGGAACAAGGTGGCTAGCAGGTCTATTTAATATAATTATGGAAGTCGGACAAATGCCAGACGAATGGAGAAGCAGTATGCTGGTACCTGTTTACAAAAACAAGGGAGATATACAACAATGTACAAACTACTGGCCCATAAAACTACTTAGTCACAACATGAAAATATGGGGGAGAGTAGTTGAGAGACGGATACGTGCAGAAACCGAAATATGCGATAATCAATTTGGGTTTATGCAGGACAGACCAACAACAGATGCAATTTTAATTATAAGGCAGCTGATGGAAAAATACAGGAATAAAGAAACAAACGCTTATATGCTCAATCTTGAGAAAGCATATGATGATAGAATTTCTCGAAAGATTCTGTGGTGGGCACTCAATAACAAAGGAGTTCCGAATGAATATGTAAATATTGTGAGGGATATGTATGAGGGAGCAACAACTAGTGTTAGGGCAGGTGTGGAAGAGACTGATAAACATGTGAAAGTAGGATTTCACGAGTACCAAGACTCAGTGCTCTTGTCTTTATTTTTATTCTTATTAGTTTTGGATCAGATAACAGCGAAGCTACAGGGTAACATTCCCTGGTTCTCAATATATGCTCTTGATATTGTGTTAGTATGAAATGGCAAAAGCAACTTATAACAAAAACTGAAACAGTGGAGACAAGCTGGAAAAGAGTTTAAAACTTTTTGAATAGTAATAGTACTACCTACGATCGGTATTATAGAGTAATGGGGAAATATATGGAGATGCATGTAGTGGAATTAGAGTGGGATGGATCGATGGATGAAGTGGAATCAAGCGAGTGGTTTGTTGCTTGACAGAAAAATACCAATGAAGCAGAAGGGAAAATTCTATAAAACAGCTATAAGGTCAGCTATGATGTACGGAACATAATGCTGGATACTTAAAAAGAAAGAAGAACAACGAATGCATGTGGCGGAAATGAGAATGCTTAGATGGATGACTGGAGTGACAAAGAAGGATAATATTGGGAATGAGTATATTAGAGGAAGTCTAAGGGTGACACCAATAGATGCCAAAATGAGAGAGCATATTATGTTAAGATAGTTTGGTCGTTTTCAACGTCGAGACTTCAGTCACCCAATACGAACAATTCTTGAACTGCAGGTTCCTGGAAGAAGTAAGAGAAGAACACCAAAGAAGACCTGAGGTGAGACGCTTCTAAGGACATATCGGTAGAGGGGATTAATATCTATATGATCTAAGACAGAAACTTATGGAGAAATGCAATAATTAGTGAAGCTGACCACGCATAGAGATAAAGACAGGAATAATGATGAACCAAATAGTTTGTAGGTTTTCGCTTTGTGCATGACTGACGCGACATCTAGCGCCTTCATCAGACGTTTTTGGATCTCACAATTTGACGTTAAGCATATGATAAATACGTAACAGTTATATACCATTTTTGACAAAAATTTTTATACAAACAATGACAATGGCATTACAAAGATAGCTCCAATATTGCCATATTTTGCCACTACTCACCTTGGCATCGTTTAAAAGATCTTCTTGTTCTTCTTTTTGTATAGACATGACTCTGTCTGTTTTTTTTCAATGTGCCTCTAGTAAGTTGTCGTTCCATCGTTTTCGTGGTCTTCCCACTGATCGTCTTCCTATTGGGGAAACGTCTCTCGCTGTCCTGACTATCCTATTTGTTGTTGTTCGGCTTATGTGGTCATTCCATTCTATATTTCTGTTTCTTACCCAGTTATTAATGTTATACACCTTGCATCTCCGTCGTATATCTGTACTTCTAGCTCTGTTACCTAGAGTCTTACCATCGATTTTTCGAAGAGTTTTCATCTCCGCTGTTTCGAGCAATCTTTTTGTCCTCTCTGTGTCGGGTCGTGTTTCTGCCGCGTATGTCATTATTGGTCTGATGGCTGTTTTGTAAATTCTGCCTTTCATTTCTTTTCCGATATTTTTATTTCTCCATATTGTGTCATTCAGGCGACCTGCGGCTCTGTTTGCTCTATTCACTTGATCTTCCACTTCAGTTTAGAGCCTTCCATAGCTAGATAGTGTGATGCCTAGGTATTTAAACTCCATCACTTTTTCTATTATCTGACCTTCCAACTCCAATTTACATCTTATTGGATCTGCTGTTATAACCATGCATTTTGTCTTTTGAGAGGAAATTAACATGTTAAATTTTCTGACGATTATGTTGAATTGGTGCAGAATACGTTGTAAATCATCTTCACCTTGAGAGATTAGTATTGCATCGTCCGCATAGCAGATTATTTTAAGTTGTTTTTCTCCCATTTGGTATCCTTTTTTAGTTCTTATTTTTTTTATTATTTCGTCCATGAACAATAAAGGACTCAAGGAATCCCCCTGTCTTATCCCATTGCCGGCTTCAATTGGGTCAGTTAATTCATCGTCCACTTTTACTTTTATTGTGTTGTTCTGGTAGATGTTTTCGATCGTTTTAATTATTCCTAGAGGTCCCTCTCTCGAGCATAACAAATGGATAACGTCCTTTAATGTGGCCCTGTCAAATACTTTCTTAAGGTCCACGAAACATAAATATGCCGGTTTGTTGTATTCCAACGATTTCTCTTGAACTTGCCTCATTATAAATGTAGCGTCAGTGCATGACCTTCCCGACGTAAATCCTTGTTGTTCTTCTGCTAATGTTATAATTTCATTCAATTTGTTAGTTATCAGTTATCACTTTGGTTGTTAATTTTAATGTTGTGTTTAATAAGTAATTCTCCGTAATTCTCTAATTCTCCTGGTCCTATTTGTCTCCTTTTTTGAAGAGAGGTATTAGGATGCTTGATTTCCATTCTTGTGGTAGGTATTCTGTTTTGTTCTATTATTTTTTGTATTAGTTTTGATATTTGTTTAGTTAGATCTTGTCCTCCGTACTTTAGTAGTTCGTTCGATATTCTATCCTCTCCTGGAGATTTTCTATTTTTTAATTTTCTTAATGCTTCCTTTACCTCTCCCTTCTCGATGTTTATTTCTTCGTTTGTTGTAACTTTAGGTGTTGGTGGTTCATTATCGTCGCCTTTAGGAAATAGAGATCGGAAGTAGTAATAAAAGATATATTTTTTAAATCTATGGTTGACTTCACCAAATTTTTAATTCATAGTCAGAATTTGATTTTTTTTGTAAAAAATTAAGTAATCGTGTGGGGGAAAAATAAATATGCCATTTTAATTGCTCATTTGTCTAATTTGTAAAATTCTTGTTAGAGTTTTTCTCATTCAAAGTGACATTTTTCTCAGAACAAAACGATCTAATTTTTTAAGACCGGACCTAATTTTTTCCTAGTTTGCATAAATTAAGTGATTAGATGGTAGCAGTGTAACGATTGTCCAAAATACGAGACACCTGGATCTTACGGTTCAAAAATGATGACGAATGCAAATTTCTGTAAAAATTAACAACTCGCCCTGTATATTAGTAAACAATGGGAGCAGACATTTTTATGGTCATTTATTATTCCCCATTGGGGCCTCCACACGAAATAGGAGTACGTACAGTTCCTCATGACTCACTCTGTATCACAACTTGTTTGTGTGTGAAATATTAATCTCTATTGTACTTTTTTCTTCTTCTAGTTTTGACGAATGTGGTTACTACGATTTGCCCGCAAAAATTGACTATATCGTCAATAAGACTGGACAGGAAAAGATATTTTATATAGGACATTCCCAGGGAACATCTCAGTTTTTTGCTATGGCAGCTTTAAGACCAGAATATAATGAAAAAATCGCTTTAATGTCAGCCTTAGCTCCGGTTGCCTATATGAATCACATGAGTTCTACGAGTTTGAGGATTGTGAGCCAATATCTTGATATCTTGAAAGTAAGTTTTATTACACCTGTAAAAGACCTTTTAAATGTTGAAGTGGTTAACCGATTTTAATCAAATTTTTCTTGAAATATTATGTAATCAAAAATCGACTTCAGAGCATAATTTAAAATGTTTATTCCGATTTTTTGGGGCATACTACGCGATACTGTTTCTTAGTTCAAAATTGAGAATTATTTTATTTTTTTTTCTATTAAAAATATTCATATGCTATTGGACTTAGAGTGGCTTCAACTAGCTTTGACAAAAATTGTATCGTATTGAAATAAATTTAGTCATAACGAAGTTACGACAACTTAAAATATTAAAATTGACTAAACAAAGAATAATCCATAATCCATTATTTACTGTCATAGAAAGATAATTTTAGTTCAAATCCTTGTTGTCTCTACCAATCCACCATGTAATTGGATAGATTCTACACGTATCGTAGCGCTTACAAATATTTCTAATTATTACTTTTAAGTTATTGGTGATCATTTCTGCACATGTCTGTGGAATTCTTGCATGACGTTCGTCTACGTAGCTTGGCCTGAATTGGTAAACATTAGAGAGTTATCAAGTAACCCTAGGAGAATACGGTAACGGTATTTTACTGTATACTTTACATGTTATTTATAACGTTACCGTATTCTCATAGAGTTACTTAATAACTCTCTATTTTGTCTGATAACTCCCCACGGAAACAAGTCAAAATTTCTGAGTTCTGGAGATCCGGTTTGAAAAGTTTTTATTTACCGATTGCTTTACAGTTCTGACGTAATGAACAGAACACCCATCTCACTGGATGTTCTTTTTAATTTTACTTTTAATTGTAGTTCTTTTAAAAAACAAAAATAAACCTTTTCTTAAACACTTTAAAAAAGTTGTAATGAGTTTCCCCATGAAAATTGCTCCTTTTTCGGTTATTTCACGTTGAAATATTAGATTTGGAATGTGCCGAAGAAAAACCTACATTTTATTAGCTACAACTCTGCTTCTATTTGGTCTACAGACCCAGTTCTGTTTATAAGCTATATTTTTGCTAAGATTTTTTTTTTCGATAAAATACTTAATTTTTGAGTTATTAGCGAAAAATGGTCCAAAAACATGTTTTTTTGTTAAAAATGAACATATTCACTCGCAAATAACTCGAAAAGTATCGACTTAGTGAAAATGTATATTTTTCACCCCCGAGAAAATATTTTTCACCCCATATTTCCCAATTTTTGTAAAATGGAGGGAATGTAGAATTGTAAACTTGTTCTTATATAATAATAGACAATTTCAACTACCTATTCCCAAATTTTCATCCTTCCTTTAGTTTTTTTTTTTGGTCAGATTGTTCTTTTGATCGAGCTATGAGCTGTACTAGGTACTGTTTAGCTTAACATTTTTGACATCATTTTTTACGATTTTGCTCTGTCAATGAAGCAATTGTATTTCGTACTTAACTTAATATCCCTACACAGTGAATATAATATTTATTTATTTTTTGTTCAAGTTAATATTGGTGGACATTTTAAATATTCATAGTCTGCTGTCGCATTCTTGGATTTATACAGAACTGGCCAAATTGTATATTGTCATAACCGACGTTGTACCACAAGCAAAAGAAATCGGAGCAATAGTAGCATTTTTCTCTAGTGGGTTTAATAATAGAGAATTTGACAGGGTAAGTATCTAAATTATTTATATAAATTAAATTTAACCATAAAAATCCACGAGGAAAATAAAATTCCTGTAGCTGGTTGTATACCATAAATCACAAAAAATACAAGATCCTTTGTAAAAGGTATATTTAAAAGACCCCAATAAGGGTTACATCACAAAACAAAACGTTTTCGGATTAACAAGTAATCCATCATCAGTGTTAAGCCAATAGCATGCATGCGTGAGCCACCAAAAAGTTATGGGTAAGAACCCTTTAAAAGTTTAAAGATTTTAAATGATACTACATATTTTTATTCAAACAGATGGATTTTGCAAATATTCCTGGATATGTTGCCCTGGGTTATATCCTGTTCTAACCCATAACTTTTTGGTGCCTCACGCATGCATGCTATTAGCTTAACACTGATGATGGATTATTTATTAATCCGAAAACGTTTTGTTTTGTGATGTAACCCTTATTGGGGTCTTTTAAATATACCTTTAACAAAGGATCTTGTATTTTTTGAAATTTAACCATATCTAAAAATATACAGGGTGTCCCGAAAAGATTGGACATAAAATATACCACACATTCTGGAGTCAAAAATAGTTCGATTGAACCTAACTTACCTTAGTATAAATGTGTTCATAAAAAAAGCTGTAGCCCTTTGAAGTTACAAAATGGAAATCGATTTTTTTCAATATATCGAAAACTATTAAAGATTTTTTATTGAAAATGGACATGTATCATTTTTATGGCAGGCTCATCTTAAAACAAAATTATAGTGAGATTTTTTCACCCCATAAAAATTTAATGGGGGTTTGATCCCTTAAACGCCCCCAAACTTTTGTGTACGTTCCAACCAATTCATTATTGTGGTACCATTAGTGAAACATACCGTTTTAAAAACTTTTTGCCCCTTAGTATTTTTTCGATAAGCGAGTTTTATCGAGTTGCGGCTTCTTTTTTAATATATTTACATACAATTTTTATGGGAGTTTTGTTCCTTTAAACCCCCCCGAAATGTTTGTGTACGTTCCAATTAAACTATTATTTTGGTATCATTAGTTAAACACAGTGTTTTTAAAACTTTTTTGCCTCTTGTAACGTGAAATGGGGATTGAAATTTGACAAGATGTTGATATGTCATATAAGGGGATGTTACACAACAAAATTCAAGGCCACGGTCGCTCCAGTCTCAGAGATCTAATGGGGTGTGGATTCTTAAGGGATGTTAATAGTGTACTCTTATTAGCTAAAAAAAATTAAAAGAAAAATCGAAATAAGGATGTTAAATTAAAATAAAATAAAATATTGGGCGCCACTGGTTACCTTAAGGAACCAAAATTTATACAAAAAATAGAAATAAAGGAAAGAAAGATAGCTAAATCAAAATAAAACAAAATAAATAGTCTCACAGAAAATATACATAATATACAAAATATTATAATGTAACTTACCTTATTTACTCTATACTCAATATTCTATACTCAGCCAATTATTTATTGTTCTTACGATTCAAGACTGAAGGAAAAAAATAATAAATTTATATTTTGCAAATCAAACATTATTTATTAAAAAACGAAAAAAAATGAATTTCTGATCTCTTGGTGTTACAAATGATAAAGATCGAGATTACAAAAAAAAATAAAATAAAAAGTTTAGAAAATATACCTTGTTTATCAGTCCTGTTCTTCTTTGTGTGGTTGTAAGTCCAAGACGCTATTTCACTACGCGAAATCACTTCAAAATGTTAATAGCGACAGCAACAGTACATAAGGTTATCCATAGTTTATAGAAAAATTCAGCATTGTATGCATTCTGCATTCTCAAAAAAAATTAGTTCTACTCGAACAAAATTATTAAAAGTGATTTGTTTTATAGTTCATTGAACGGGATCAAAATTACTAAAATCAAAGCAAACTTTGCTTTAACTAGGGTGTTGGAACACAAAAAGAAAACTTATTCTGCATAATTCCTGGATCTGACTGCATAAAAAAAGTAATACCAAAAATGGTATTTATAAATTATCGACAATTCGCTTGACAGCAACGAAAATTGCCGGAGTTCCATTGTAATCACACCACACTGCATCGCCGCGCTGAGTTCTCAGCCGGCCTAAGAACTGGTAACTACATTTTAACGTCACTGCAACTCCAAACTAGACGTTTAACTCAACCTTTTAGCTACTGTTGCAAGCAACGGACCCTCCCAGGCTAACTCAACTTGAAATCTAAACTTGACTTGATGAAAGACCTAACAGAACTCATTAACTCGGTCTCCCCAAACTAACATCTCTCAAAATCAACGCCCTCTCAAAATCATCACAGGATCCATCCCATCGACCAACTACAAATTCAAAACACTCATAATTCAATCTGAACCAATAAGGAAAAAGTTTAATCCTTCCTTCTTTCATCATTGACTAATAAAAAAAAATGACTAAGCTTTCTACACTTTTTAGCGACCAATAGAAAAAAACAAAACATATTCTAAGCCCAACCTACTTAATAGGGAAACATCAAAAATCAGTTTGCAAAGACAGCAAAACTCAATCCGTTCTACAGTTCTAAGTAAAGATATTTCTAAGTCTACAATTCTACACCTGCACCTTTTAACACTCAAAGCAGCACGATTTGTGTATCTAAACTCCAAAAACCCGGCGTCAAAGGCCATTATAATATACAGTGTAACTCTTGTTTACATTGCAAACTGAGTGTTCTAAGTTGAATTTTCGAGCGATAATATAAACATTGAAAACCGAATGTAGATATGTCTACAAAATAATATAACGTCTTTCTTTGAACCAGACGGATAAACTACAAAATCTCACGTATTTTTTTGGAGCAGAGATAAATTCAATGTACAGTGCGTAGCGAAAGTGTTACAAATGTAAACTAGATCGAAACCTCAAATAACTTTGGTATTCAGGATGGAGCAAAAATACAACGAATTTCAAACCGTTATACTCTTAGTCTTTTTTTGATAAGTCACCTTTTATCGAGATGTGGCTTCTTTTTCAAAATATACCTAAAAATGTAAATTATAAATACATTTTCAGATTATTAACAGGTCTCTATAATCGTACTTAACCATACACAAATATGTGGTGGATTCGATAAATATTCAAAATATCTCGATAAACACTGGCTTATCGAAAAATCCTAAGAGGCAACAATGTTTTAAAAACAGTGTGTTTAACTAATGGTGCCACAATAATAATTAAATTGGAACGTACACAAAAGTTTGGGGGGGTTTAAGGGAACAAAACCCCCATAAAATTTTTATGGGGCACACAAATTTTACTTTAATTTTTATTTAAGATGCGGCTTCCATAAGAACGCCACATGTTCATTTTCAATGAAAAATCTTTAAGAGTTTTCGATATGTGAAAAAAAATATTTTCATTTTGTAATTTCAAAGGGCTGTAACTTTTTTTGTGTGCACTATTGTATATAGGTAAGTGAGGTTCAATCAACCTATTTTTGACCATAGAATCTGTGGTATAATTTATGACCAATCTTTTCGGGACACCCTGTATAAATCGTATACTATGCGTTATCTGTTTCATTCAGATTATCTGTTTCATTAATAATATAAATTTAATTAAATAATTTGATCTTAAGTACGCCCATAGACCTGTTTCTAACAAAGTAGATGAGTATCCAAGTATGATTTCCTCCTCCTCCTTCTCATCATCATCATCATGAGCATGAGAGACATAAGGGATGCTGAGGGAATTTCACAATTTATATTTCACGTCCCATCTGCTCAGCGGGTAAAGTTCCTACGACAATGGTTCCCTTCATACTCCAATCAGAGTAAACATGTAGGTAAATCAAAAATAAATAACCATTTACAATTTCGTTGCAACACTAAACTACAGTCGCATCAATATTCCAGTTCAATCAGAGAGTGCAGCAAGCAAAATGGCTTGCAAATTTTAGAAGCCTCGGGGGTAACCAGAGAAGGTTCCCATTGTTTTCAATCTGGTGGGATGTAGAGTAATATTTTTAGTATTATTTTATATGCTATTAGATTGAAAACTTAGTCTTTTGCTAGCAGTTGTCTCTAGGGCATCCCTACCATTTCCTTCGTTGCAATATGTAACTGCACGCTGGGGTTTGTCCTGGTTGGGTCAGAGGGAGCAGCATATGTGCCTCCTGATGAGAGACTAATAACTTTCGAAACAGGTTGAGGTGCTTGCTGCACTCTCTGATTGAACTAGAATATAATGCGGCTGTAGTTTCGTGTTGCAACGAAATTGAAAATGGTTATTCATTTTTGATATATCTGTAGTTTTTAATTTTCTAATTTCCATAAATTGTAATAAAGATAGCTTATAGCCTTTATTTTAAATGTGAATAATTTAATACTATTTACAATCCCCACATATCAGTTTATACACTCTGTAATTGCTTTTTCTTTTGGCTCTTAATGTTCTTAATGTATTTGCCTAAGTTGTTCTTCATTCTGAAAGGTGGTATTACTCCTTTCTCTTTTATGTGTTTAGCTATTTCTGTTGATATCTTGCCTGTATATGTGATAGAGCAGAAGGTACTGGGTTTTTTGCTGTAGTGGTGGGAATTGTTTGTCTGTTGTACCCATTATTTACTGCTATTTGCTTAATGACGTTTAATTATATCCCGAAATTATTTTTTGACATGTAAATTTCTCTCAATGTACGTACCATGCTATGGTAGACTGCTAATTTATGTTGGGTATTTATTATAATAATGGGATGACGAATTGTGTATAGTTGTGTCCGTATGGGTAGGTTTGTGAAATACGGAGAACTCATGTTTGTTTTGCAGTCTGGTAATTTTTAAATCTAGAAAATTGATGGACTGATCCTGTTTTGTTCCTATTGCAAATTCAATATTAGCACGGAGCAAATTAATGGGTAATAAAAATTGCTCAAGTTGCCTGTTAGTTCCTGTAAAGAATACTTGTATAATATCATCTACATATCTCCACCAATATAAGAACTGTTTGAATACGGGACGTTTTCAAATCGTTGTTTCTAGATGGTACATAAAATTATCTGATAGCAGTGGGCTTAAACGATTGCCCATGATAAGTCCCGCACTTTTGTTTGTGTATATTTTAATTATTAAATTCGAAATAGTCCTTCTTTATGCAAATTTCAAGAAGGTGTAAAATTTTAGATGTAATGATTGGATTTGTAAAGGTTTACGACTCGTATTGTCTGGGTAATATGTAGTATTATTTGTGATTTCGAAGACCAGCTGTTTTGCCCACTCTTTGGGGTGGTTCTGAAGGTATTATTTCTCTTACAATTTTGCTTATTATATTCACTCCCAAATAATTAAAGGACCAAACTTGGTTTAAATTCTTATGTCTTTGATCTCTAGTTTTCATCTTATAGGATCTTTGAACATGGTTATATATTCGGTTAGTACAATTAAACCTATAGCTAAAATAAGTATTACTAGACAAATAATATCTTACTTAGTTTTTTGGTGGTTGAAGTCTCCATCAGGGCCTCTGAGGTCTCAGTCTCCTGAACTCTTAGATCACTTCATGAGTCTACTGTTCACTGTTCAGAAAAGTGAAGTACAATAGTGTAGTGAACAGTAAACTGGATATTAGTGAAGTGATTTAAGGCTCAGAAAACTAAGACCTCGGAGACCCGAAGATCTAGGGACTCAGAAGACTAAGACCTCGGAGACCAAGAGAAAGACTTAAGAGATGTAGTAGAAAGCTTGGTAAACTCAGATTCGATAAGGTTTAATTCGAAAACTAGGCGAATTTGATATTAATTAATTTCTAGTGATCTTGATATTAGATAAGATTTAATATATTCTTATTTTCAGTCATTTGTACCAATAATATTGTCTAATGCACCTGCTGGAATATCTTCAAAAATGGCTATACATTATGGACAAGAAATTATTTCAGGTAAAATATTTTTCTTAAACTGCATGAACATTAAACAATCCCGTTACCACACATCTCGTAACGCGACAGTTCGTAACCACACAAATGGTAACGGACTTCGTAACGACGACAGTTACTGTTGTAATGTAACAGTACAATTAGTGGAGTCACTGAAGGTTTTCACCTCCGATTTTGTTGAACCTTCATCGATTTTCATGGAAATTGGTGAGTAGTTAGAAGATACTTCAAGGAACAAAGGTGACATGATGTCAACTTGCGCTTTTACCCTGGGGTGGATGCCACCCCTTCTCGGGGGTGAAATTTTTTTAATAAAAAAAATACCAGAAATAGATAGAGGGGCAACTTCTAAGCAAAATTTGTTTTATAAAGTTATTAACATAAATCAATACTTTTTGAGTTATTAAATATCAAAAATTTTATTTTCTCTTAAAAAAATGCATGTTTTAAAGCTGTTTTTCACGTATTACTCAATAACTATAAGCTTTTGTAAAAAAACTATTATTAGCAAAATTAAATATAATAAAAAATTTAATACACTCTCCACTTAAGGAACTAAACTAATGTTATTTCAAAGTAAGTTATGGGTAATTGAATGTATATTTTTTCGATGAGTACTCAAATTTAAGTATTCAAGCTTACATAACGGGAAAACGATGCATTTTATAGAATATACTTGTTAAACAATTGTCAAGGTACTTCGGAGTACCTATCAAATGAGCTCCAGTAGAATTTAATGGCACCAAAATTAAGCAAGTTATGATGAAAATAAGAGAACCCTTTCGATTTTGTTAGGAAAAAGTGAAAAATTAAACATACGCCATTTCCACAAAAATTAAAATTTGTCGTAATACTCGCAAGAATTTCTTTAGGTTAACATAGTTAATGATTTCAACAATTTTGACCGGTTAAGAATGCATATTTTTGAAAACAAGATACAATTTAACAAAATCAGAATTTTTAAAATTATCCCACTTTGATTTTCTTTGATAATAACTCCAAAAATGCTTAATATACGTAAAAAATGATATATAACCAAATTTTAGTTTTTTCTGTTCCAAATTCTTTACCCAGAATTTTAATATTTCCGTAGAGTAAAAAATAACCGAGATAGAAACCTTTAAAATTTCAATTTTGCTGCGAGAACCATGTAACCGGGGCCATTTAGCCTTTTTTTGTTAAAAACGTGAGAGGTTTAAAATACTAATTTTGACATTTTTTAATAGCTATTGGAATCAGCTTTTAATTAGTTTTTAGATGAACCTGATATCTTAAAAATTAACGGAGATATTGACAAAAAAACAATACCATTTTTTGGAAAAAATTTTAAAAGATACATTTTGAAAAAATTTTGGTGCATCAATTTTAATGCTATCAACTTGTACTAGGACTTATTTGATAGATATTTTTATGAACTTTGACAAATGTTTAATAAGTTTATGTTATAAAATGCACCATTTTGCCGGTATTTAAGCTTGAATACTTAGATTTGGTTACTCGACGAAATAAATATACATTCAATTACCTATAACTTACTTTTAGTTAACATAGAAAGGTTTTTCTAGTAAGGAGTTTATTTGGTTTTTTATTAGCATCAATTTTGATAATAACTTTTTTGTAAAAACTTATAGTTTTTGAGTTATTTATGAAAAATCGGTTAAGAACATGCATTTTTCTCACGAAAAATTAAAATTTTTGATCTTTAATAACTCAAAAAGTTTTGGTTAATTTTAATAACTTTATATAACAAATTTTGCTTATAATTTGTGCCTCTATCGAATTGTGGGGTTATTTTTAATAAAATAATTTTCACCCCCGAGGAGGGGTGGCATCCACCCCCAGGGTAAAAGCGCAAGTTGGCACAATGTCACCTTTGTTCCTTGAGATATCCTCTAACCATTCACCAATTTTCGTGCAAATCGATGGAGGTTCAACGAAATCGGAGGTAATAGCTCATATCCACCTTCAGTGACGGCACTAAATTCGTAATGTCAAAATTGAATTCTTCTGTTTATTTTTGATAACGTGGAAACTAACTTTTACTACAGTTACAATTGAAATTACTTTTATCAATTTAACCAACCAGCATCAGGATAAACATTTTTGACACAATTTATATTACGTGAACAAATAATTTTTTATAATTATAAAATATCTTAAAACAATTGTAATATATGATGGTAATGTAAATTGTATTAATTATTATAGTAAATACATTATTATTAATATGTTTTTAGTTGTTTAATTATTTTTCACACTTAGTTTTATTATTTTAAAGTGATAATTCAAGATAAAAAAAAATTACAAAAAATTCTTTAGTTGTCATATTAACCCGGCATCCGACAGGTGGGGTGTAATACACCCCAACAATGCTGAACTCCCTAGAACATAAGAAATTTTTTCATGTAGTGGAACTAGCGGCTAGATCTATTGTATATTCATCTATGCGATGACACATAGTTTTTAGTCTTCTGTTTAGTTTCAACAAGTATATTTGGATTGAAAGGGGTCACACCACACCCCACGAGTCGGATTTTGTACTTTCTGCAGAATGTTCTTTATTTTGTTTTACTCCTATAAATAAGTAAGTATGGCTAAGTGAATAATTCTTATTACAGATTTTAACATATTTTTTTATTAGTCTAAGCTAAAATGATTACGAACGAGAATAAGGACGCATTCAGGCCTTATGGGATGAAGCAGACAGTGACGAATATATGGATAAAAGTGATTCGGAAGTAAGTGAAAAAATACACTCTCTCTCTCCCTCTTCAATCCTGACCCCCCGGAGGGAGTGTAGTGGTCGACGTGATGTCGTGTATGGTCCGTCTCCAAGGATCCTGTCTCTGGTATTTTTTTTAACTCATGCATAGGTCTTTTGCATATTCCTGTAATATGATGATCCATCTTGTTGGGGAGCTTCCTCGTGATCTTCGGCCTTCCACCTTACCTTGTATAATGAGTCTTTCCATGTTTTCTGTGTTTTCTCTCGTAACATGTCCAAAGTACCTTAATTGTTGGAGATGGACTTTACTGGAGTCGTTGGCTAACTTTAAGCTCTCTTTAAATTGAATTATTTGTTCTATGGTCAGTCCAAGGTATTCGTAGCATTCGTCTCCAACAGAACATTTCAGTGGCGTCTATCTTTCTTCTTTCTGAATTTCTCAGGGTCCAAGATTCACATCCGTAGGTCAGTATTGGGAATATTAAGCAGTTGATCAACCTCATCTTTAACGCTCTATAAATTTGACAGTCCTTCCATATTGTGGTCATTTTTGCTGTGGCGACTTTTGCTAGATCACATCTACGTTTTATTTAGAAAGAAGAAATAGACAATTTCAGTGTAAATAATGACTATCCTGACCAGCTTCAAGATGTTGACATTCCACATATCACAGAAAACTAAACGTAAAGATATTTTTTGAGATTTTTTAACTCTTTCAACTGCTGGGGTTTGTCACACCCCACCTGACTGTTAGTGGTCAAAAAGTTCACCTGTCGGATGCCGGGTTAACAAGATTATATGCAAAAATATGTGTGAAATATATTTAAGAAAAGTGGTCTTAAAAAAGAACCATTAGGTACTTTTCGTATAGGAATGTATGCAAAATGCATGTTTGCGTAATTTCGGTAATACTAATTTTGCTAAAAAAAATTAAATATTGGTGTTATTAATAATTTGTACCTTTACGAATTTATAGCTACGAATTGTCGCCGTTACGAAGTTTAGCCGTCACGAACCGTCGCCGTTACGAATTGTTCGTTACCATTTGTCGGGTTACGAACTGTCGTGTTACGAGATGTCATAAAACCGAATAATCCATATATACATAATACATGGTGGTTCATCTTATCCGCCTTGGTGTCTGTACGGAAAACTACTTAATATTAAAAAAAAATCTTCACAGAAATATACAGGACCATTGATACTACAATCTAAAAATAATGTGAATTATACAGGGTGCTCCAAAAAAGAGTGGTATATCAAAGTTATATTTTTTCTTATGGAATGCCCTATATCTGATGACATTATTGAATTGACCTTAAAAAATAAAGTATACTTTTATAAGAGTCCCATATACCTAAATACATTTTTTGATTCATTTCGATTTTTATAAAAATGTAAGGTTTTAGAAAAAAATAAATATCTACGAATCTAAGGATCAGTAAAAAATTTTTTCTTGGATCTTAATAATAGACTATTTAGCATACTTAAACAGATGCTTATTGTAACAAACTTTCTTACAGGATGGTCAAAATATGATATTGTTTTATTACAAAATTTAAGCTGTAATAACTTACTTATTTTAAATGGAACACCCTATATCTTACTAGTCTATCGCGTAGAAAATTTACTTAGCTTTCAATTTGTATTACGGTTTCCTATACCTATCTTTTTACAGGGTGGTCAAAATATTAGATTGTTTTATTAACAAATTCAAGCTGTAATAACTTACTTATTTTAAAAGGAACACCCTGCATCTTACTAGTCTATCGCGTAGAAAATTTACTTAGCTTTCAATTCTTATTAGGGTTTCCTATACCTATCTCCCTTCATTTTTCAAATATTTAGAGATTTCCTAATTTCGAGGGTTTAGTATCAAACAACGTTAACTAAAAAACATAAAGTGGCAGAAAATGCGAAAAACTGTTTTGAAACGTAATATCGGCCAACAAATTTGTGATTACGGAGGTAAAATACATTACAATAGAAATCTGCAAATTTACATAGTATTATTATGGTTTCTTTGACATATGGTAAAAATTATTACAGGTTATTGTTATTCTACAGAGACAAAAATAGGATTTTTTTCTAATAATGACCTGATAACGCTTTTTGATATTACCGATATATATTTTTTGTAACCGTTAACGTCGCACCTGATAATAATAGTTTTACTACAGGGTTAGTACTGCTGGGTGAAAATGTAAAAATGTAATTTCCCTAAAATGTTGATAAAATTTCACTGATATTTCCCCTTTTTTTCAGGATATCCTTTAACTTAAATTCGCTGATATTTTCAAAATTTTCAGGATATCCAATGCAGCACTAACCCTGTATTATAAAAAATGTTATAAGTGTATTTAAATAAAAAAACTTTATTTTTCTAATAACATACAAATATTAAACTTATGAAATGTCTAAATACTATAGGTACCATCTTTAAACTTCTTCATCTTCTGAAACATTTTCATTATGATCATCACCCCTTCCTTGAAGATTCTAGTAAAATAAGTGATATTGGTCTTTAATTTTTGCTCACAGAGTTCTACTAAACCTTTCAACTTTTTATTATTAATCGTTAACGGTTGGTCATATTTTCTTCTTGGCACAAGTTTGTTAATTGAAAATGTTCGAAGTTGCCTTCTCTGTATTTTTAATTTCGTAAAGTTATCTGATTTAAAATTATATTCGAAGTAACTGTGTGCAGTGTCTTCTTTTATAATATGTATATTGTAGCCAAACTATGTTCAACCATTTGACAACATTTCCTTCAATGTCAGTTTTTTTATTTTTTATCATTTGAATTTGAAGTTCTTTAAAATTCAAAATGTCTTCCTGATCTATTTCAACTACTTCCTATTTTGATTTCTTTAAAGCCATTTTAATCACTGTACATATACCATCCCGATGGATCATAAATTCCCAAGCCTTTACTCGCGTTTTCGATGTGGGCATGGACCATATCACCTTCCATTTGGTAATATCCGGGCTCAAAAAATAACTGGTCGAATTTTGAAATCTTTAGTGTTTCAACAGCAAACAGAAACATTTTGGCCCGAACAACTTTCAGACATATAAGTGAAGTCTTTCCCAGTAACTTCACTTTCCATTGTATTTGTAAGGCAAGAGGCTACCTCAGAAGATCCACGACCCGCTAGTGCTTCGTGTCATAAAAAGTTTTGTGCTAAGTACTATACATTTTTCTGTTAAACACTGACAAAATCAAAATATTAAATAATTATGACAAATATATACGTAACCGGCAATAAGAAAATAACATATATGTTTTCTTTTAACTTCGGCAAAACTAAAAAATGTAATGAGTCATCAGATTATTGTAATCATATAATGAGTAATCAGATGGAAGAATCGAACAATATCGAAAATAAACAAATGTATTTAGCTATCCTGTATCAAAATGACGTTTTTCAAACAAATACGAATTATAATAATAACGCTGTCTACAATTACAGCTTAAAATATTAGTGTCAATAAACGTTAATAGTCGATAACTGTTTTTGATGTATCACGAAATTCACTGTGAAATAACGTTATCACCTCTTAGATGTCTTTGACATGAACAATTTTTTCACAATTGGTAGTTAACGTTTAATGTATTTTGTAATCTGCTGCAGATAGAGATACAGGTTTTTGTTACTAAATGAAGTCGAAAACGGTGAACTCAATTATAGATAATATCTCAATTTCACAAAATGTAGATAACGTTGTTTGACACTAAACCCTCGATTTGTAAGCTTTAAAAATTAGAATTAAGTACCTATGTCGTCGTTATGTACAACACATCACCAACACTGGCAATATAGTTATTTAGACAAGATACTGTCAATAATAAAATTTTCATTGTTATCATGTAATCATACAGAGTGTTGTATTTTTTAGTTGATTTTGGCATACATGTGACATTGAATAATATGTTTATATTAAACGGCATACCCTATATTAGATACCGTATTCAGGAAGATATCTAAATTATATTTCATTCCGTATAAGTATTTTCCATATCTTAAACCGACGGTTATTAAGTAAATTTAAGAACACGACTTTTTGTGTGAATCTTTGAATCGCAATTACAAACAATTAAATGCAATGGCTACTATGACGAAAACGAGCCTATTGTACAAAAATATGTAAAAATTGATATTTACAGAATAACATGGGAATTTATATTTACAGAATAACATGTGTATTGAGAATGTTTACATGGAATTGAAGAGATTTTAAATATCTTCCATTATAAAGAATAGAATATCGAGTATGTCATTTAAAATAAGAACACTCTGGGTGATTAAATGATAAAAATGTGAATTTTATTAACGAAAGTATCTTGACTAAGATATCTAAGTATATTGCAGGTGTGGGTGATGTGTTATACATAACCACGACATAGGTACTTAATTCTAATTTTTAAAGCTTACAAATTAGGAAATCTTTAAATATTTGAAAAAAGAAGGGAGATAGGTATAGGAAACCCTAATAAGAATTGAAAGCTAAGTAAATTTTCTACGCGATAGACTAGTAAGATACAGGGTGTTCCATATAAAATAAGTAAGTTATTACAGCTTGAATTTGTTAATAGAACAATTTAATATTTTGACCACCCTGTAAAAAGATAGGTATAGGAAACTCTAATATAAATTGATAGCTAAGTAAATTTTCTACGCGATAGAGTAGTAAGATACAGGGTGTTTCATTTAAAATAAGTAAGTTATTACAGCTTGAATTTGTTAATAGAACAATCTCATATTTTGACCACCCTGTAAGAAATTTTGTTGCAGTAAGTGTTTGTTTAAGTATGCTAATAAATAGTCTATTATTGAAATCCAAGAAAGAATTTGTTTAGTGTAGGAAACAAAGGTTGAACCTTGCAAAATGGACACAAGTCCGGTTTTATTTTTTTTCTGGTATATCAAGGGGTGCTTATTATAAGACTAACTTTTTCTGAAAAAATTTCGCCCCGGAACCTCCCTTTCCACCCCTTTAAAGGGGGTAATTTGTGGTTTTTGCGGAACGTAGCCCTTCCTGTAACTTTTACAAAAAATTTCTTTTATAGAAATATGAAGAGAACTATATTTTCTACGATTTATTTCCAACACCATCTCTCTATCATTCACCGTTTAGCGGGGGTGGCGCCCTAAAATTGACAAGTTTTTAAAAAAGATGTTTTTAAAAAATATAAATTTTTCCCTAACTGTAACGGAAATTAAGAAGAAATCCTACGGCAATTATTCAAAAATAATTGACTGATTTTTTGGTATAGGTTTCACTTAAGGATAATTTCCCTTTTTTTAATTACAGGGTGTTACATTTTAAAAAACCTCTTTTTATACCATCTGAACCGTTTATGCTAGAGTAAAAAGACTTTCAGCGATTACCCATGTACTGGTGCTATTTACAAATTTGTATAATGCACCTCCATTTTTTCCCCGAAACCACCCCAAAAAAGAGAAGAATTAATACATAAATTGATTTTCTTGGAATCCTTCACACACAATGCCCTTTATTAATATGCTTCATATATAATTTTGTGCACGTTATTATTACCCATGCATGAACACCAAAAGCAATTTCCTAGTGCAACCCCTGTAGCAAAAAAAAAAAAAATAAAATGGGGGTTGAAAATTTTTTTTTGTTTTTTGCTTTTTGATCCATATGGGCATATGCTTCATCAATAGTGCTTTTCAAAAATATATATGGTTATTGCAACATCTCTGCGAAAACCACCCATATCCTTGAAAATATACTGCAGAAACTACCCCTATTCCTTGGCGAGCATGTTTTTACGATTTTCTCATTACTTATGTATTCTTTTTAAACAAAACTTATACAAGGTTAAAGACCACTATTTACTCTAAAAATTATGTCCTATTCATTTTTTCGTATAAGCAACCGTTACGGCACAGTGGCGCCGTAAACCTCATATATGCTTTGACGGGCTCCAGTTTTTGTTTTCTTTTTTCGTCATCTGTTCGATTTATTGATAAAGTACTTATGCAAAATGAAACAACACAGTGTAACCTACAAATTATGACTTATGCACATTTTACATTCTTTGCTCCCCAAAGCCACAGTGGTGGCCCAAAATAAATTTTTGCATATTTTCGCCACCTACATGCATTTTATTGTATTAATGCTACCTTAACAGCACAATATTTACCCTTAGGTAGTCGCTACGCATTGGCGGATCCAGGGAGGGGTGATGGGGGTGATCACCTCCCCCCTCTCAAACCAAGTGATATTATATTCAAAGATTATAAAAATATTCATTTATTTTTATAGAAATTTAACCAATTGGCACCCCCTCTTAACGATTCTGGATCCGCCACTGTCGCTAAAGCATAAAAAGTCATTCTTATAAAAATAATATTAATATAATATAAGTATTTCTATAAAAATAAATGAATATTTTTATAATCTTCAAATATAATATCACTTGGTTTGAGAGGGGTGGGGGTGCCATCACCCCCATCACCCCTCCCTGGATCCGCCACTGCTTAGCGACCACTTAGGGGTGAATATTGTGCTATTAAGGTAGCATTAACGCAATAAAATGCGTGTAGGTGGCAAAATATGAAAAAATTTATTTTGGGCCACCACTGTAGCTTTGGGGAGCAAAGAATGTAAAATGTGCATAGATCATGATTTGTAGGTTACACTGTGTTGTTTTATTTTACATAAGTACTTTATCAATAAAACAAACAGATGACGAAAAAATAAACAAAAACTGGAGCCCGTCAAAGCATATATGAGGTTTACGGCGCCACTGTGCCGTAACGGTTGCTTAAACGAAAAAAATGAATAGGACCTAATTTTTAGAGTAAATAGTGGTCTTTAACCTTGTATAAGTTTTGTTTAAAAAAAATGAATAGGTAATGAGAAAATCGTAAAAACATGCTGGATAAGGTATAGGGGTAGTTTCTGCAGTATATTTTCAAGGATAGGGGTGGTTTGCGCAGGGATGTTGCAATAACCATATATATTTTTGAAAAGCACTATTGATGAAGCTTATGCTCACATGGATCAAAAAGCAAAAAACAAAAAAAAAATTTCAACCCCCCATTTTATTTATTGTTTTTGGCTACAGGGGTTATACTAGGAAATCGCTTTTAGTGTCCATACATGGGTAATAATAACTTGCACAAAATGATATATGAAGCATATTAATGAAGGGCATTGTGTGTGAAGGATTCCAAGAAAATCACTTTATTTATTAATTCTTCTTTTTTTCTGGATGGTTCCGGGGAAAAAATGGGGGTGCATTATACAAATTTGTAAATAACACCAGTACATGGGTAATCGCTGAAAGTCTTTTTACTCTAGCATAAACGGTTCAGATGGTATAAAAAGGAGTTTTTTAAAATGTAACACCCTGTAATTAAAAAAAGGGCAATTACCCTTAAGTGAAACCTATACCAAAAAATCAATCATCTATTTGTGAATAATTTCCGCAGCATTTCTTTTTAATTTCCGTTACAGTTAGGGAAAAATATATATTTTTTAAAAACATCTTTTTTAAAAACTTGTCAACTTTGGGGCGCCACCCTTGCTAAAAGGTGGATGATAGAGAGATGCTGTCGGAAATAAATCGTAGAAAATATAGTCCTCTTCATATTTCTATAAAGGAAATTTTTTGTAAAAGGTACAGGAAGGGCTACGTTCTGCAAAAACCATAAATTACCCCCTTTAAAGGGGTGAAAAGGGGGGTTCCAGGGCGAAATTTTTTCAGAAAAAGTTAGTCTTATAATAAGCACCCCTTGATATGCCAGAAAAAAAATAAAACCGGACTTGTGTCCATTTTGCAAGGTTCAACCTCTGTTTCCTACACTTACTGATTCTTAGATTCGTAGATATTTATTTTTTTTTCTAAAACCTTACATTTTCATAAAAATCGAAATAAATCAAAACACCGTGTATTTAGGCATAGGGAACCCTTATGAAAGTATGGCTTATTTTTTAAGATCAATTCAGAAATGTCATCAGATATAGGGCAGTCCATAAGAAAAAATAAAACTTTGATATACCATTCTTTTTTGGAGTACCCTGTATAATTCACATTATTTTTAGATTGTAATATTAAAAGTCCTGTATATTTCTGTGAAGATTTTTTTTTAATATGGTTTTTTGTACAGAGACCGAGGCGGATAAGATGAACCACCCTGTATAAATGTAGAAGATTAGTTATTTTAATAAAAGTATAGATTACAACAAGTAAAAATATTTTTTAGGGAAATTCAGAAGATACGATTATCAATTAGGTAATTATGAAAAATATAATTCACTTTTCCCACCGGACTACAATTTGTCTGCCATTACTGCACCAATTGTACTTTATTACTCAAAAAATGACTATATGGTAGGAGTTAAGGTAAATATATTTCATTTATTTTTATAAAGGCTTATATAGTCCAGAAAGCCACTGCGCATCCGCTAGGAAAAATATTTCGATTCAGATTTTTTGCATAATCTTACTCAAAAAGGACCCCTTTTAATAACTTTGCATGTTGCCAGGACCAAAAGTGGGTCAAAAATTTTTTTAAATTTTTTTTTTTTGTTTTTTTCCTAAAATTATTTTTTTTTGCATGGAACAAAGTTTTTTTAGGTTTTTTGGATCATTCCAAACAGAAAAGGTCTTTAGTGACTTTTCTCTAAAGTTGATAGTTTTTGACATATAAGCGATTAAACATTGAAAAATTGCGAAATCAGCCATTTTTAACCTTGAAAAACTATGTGAAAAACTTAAAATTTAAATGTTGCCAAGGTAGGTAGATATTCTTTAAACATCGATTGATGAAATCCCGAAGAGTTTTTTGCAATACAGTATTCAAAACTCCTTTGTTTTTTAATTTTAATCACGCGTGCGCGACACTATTTTCCACCGTTGCATGTGTATACAGTATGGTGCAAATGAAAGGAATAAATTCGTTATTTCGTAAACCGGCGACTTTAAGGAAAAAACCCGAAACAGATCGATTTTTATTTTTAAGTTGTGATATTGTGGTATATATGATATACTAGTGACGTCATCCGTCTGGGCGTGATGACGTAATCGATGATTTTTTTAAATGAAAATAGGGGTCGTGTGGTAGCTCATTTGAAAGGCTCTTCAATTCTCTATTCATTAATGTAAACATTTACATAATTATTTATACAGGGTGTCCCAGAATTGTTTATTAAATTAAATTATTTGACAAAAAAGGAAGTATATATAACCTGTATAAATATGTATAAATAATTACCCTGTATAAATAATTATATAGATGTTTATATTAGTAAATAGAAAATTGAAGAACCTTTCAAATGAGCTAGCACACGACCCCTATTCTCATTTAAAAAAAATCATCGATTACGTTATCACGCCCAGATGGATGACGTCACTAGTATACCATATATGCCACAATATTAAAACTTAAAAATAAAAATCGACCTGTTTCGGGATTTTTCCTTAAATTCGCCAGTTTACGAAATACCGAATTTAATCCTTTCATTTGCACCATACTGTCGCATGTCGGTGGAAAATAGTGTCGCGCACGCTTGATTAGCAATTAAAAACAAAGGAGTTTTGAATATTGTATTGCAAAAATCTCTTTGGGATTTCATCAATTGATGTTTAAAGAATATCAACCTACCTTGGCAACATTTAAATTTTCAGTTTTTCACATAGTTTTTGAGGGTTAAAAATGGCCAATTTCGCAATTTTTCAATTTTTAATCGCTTATACAGGGTGAGTCATGAGGACCTGTACATACTCCTACCTCGTATAGAGGCCCCTATGGGGAATAACAAATGACCATTAAAAAGTGTCTGCTCCCATTGTTTAATAATATACAGGGCGAGTTTCGCATTTTGACAGAAATTTATATTCGTCATAATTTTTGAACGGTCAGATCGATGTGTCTCTTATTTTGGTCAATCGTTACACTATTACCACCTAATCAACTGATTTATTCAAACTAGAAAAAAATCAGGTTTGGCTTTAAAAAATTAGTTCGTTTGGGTCTTGGAAAAAATTTTACAAAGTAGACAAATAGGCAATCAAAATGAAATATTTATTTTTTTCCCACACGATTACTTAAATTTTTTATAAAAAAATCAAATTTGACTATGAATTGAAAATTTGGTAAAGTGAACCATAGATTTTAAAAAAATTAACTTTTATTACAGAAATTAATTTTTTGAAACAAATATTTGATTTATGTTACCACCCAATCAACTGATTTATTCAAACTAGAAAAAATCAGGTCCGGCTTTAAAAAATTAGTTCGTTTGGGTCTTAGAAAAAATTTCACTCTGTATACGCTTTTTGAAAACTCTAATATGAATTTTACAAATTCGACAAATAGGCAATTAAAATGGCATATTTATTTTTTCCCTCACATTATTAGTTAATTTTTTTATGAAAACATCAAATTTGTCAAAATCGCAATTTTACCATAAAAATAAAAAAAATTAAACGTTTTTCTTAAAATTAAAAGTTTCACCATTTCTTTTTCTATAACACGTCTAGATCTAAAACTCCCCATGACACTTCTTTTTGGACTCTCTAGTTTAACATAGACGTGATCGAATAGATAAATTTTAAATTTTTTCACTTAGTTTTTGCGATTTAACTTTGCAATTCACGAAGCTGCACCTTTTATTTTTAAAAATTCATAACTTTTACGAGAAGAAGACTGAAAGTTTACAACAATTGCCATAGTCTTCACAATGGTAAGAGATATGTGTATAAATTACAGAAAAAAAAATTTTTAATGGAACGTTGTAGCGAGTTAAACCGTGATTTCATCTTTTTTTTTTTCATTTTTAGGTTAAAATTCCGATTTTGACAAATTTGATTTTTTAATAAAAAATTAAGTAATCGTGTGGGGAAAAAATAAATATGCAATTTTAATTGCCTACTTGTCTAATTTGTAAAATTCATATTAGAGTTTTCAAAAAGCGTATACAGTGTGAAATTTTTTCTAAGACCCAAACGAACTAATTTTTTAAAGCCGAACCTGATTTTGTTCTAGTTTGACTAAATCAGTTGATTAGGTGGTAATAGTGTAACGATTGACCAAAATAAGAGACACATCGATCTGACCGTTCAAAAATTATGACGAATATAAATTTCTGTCAAAATGCGAAACTGGCCCTGTATATTATTAAACAAGGGGAGCAGACACTTTTTAATGATCATTTGTTATTCCCAATAGGAGCCTCTATACGAGGTAGGAGTATGTACAGTTCCTTACGACTCACCCTGCATGTTAAAAACTATTAACTTTAGAGAAATGTCACTAAAGACCTTTTCTGTTTGGAATGATCCAAAAAACATAAAAAAACTTTGTTCGATGCAAAAAAAATATAGGAAAAAAACAAGAAAAAAACATTTAAAAAATTTTTGACCCACTTTTGGTCCTGGCAACATGCAAATTTGTTAAAAGGGGTCCTTTTTGAGTAAGATTGTGCAAAAAATCCGAATCAGAATATTTTTCCTAGCGGATGCGCAGTGGCTTTCTGGCAGCGCCGGATAAAGGGGCGGGCAAGCCGAGCGACCGCCCGGGGCGCCGAATTTTGAGGGGCGCCAAATTTTGAGGGATGCTGATATAAAAATAAAATATTTTTTACATTATTTTTTATAACTTTGAGCATTATTCCTAAGACATGATGAGTAATAATTTTAATAATAAGAAAACTATTGCTAGCTATAATCAGAATCAATAACTCAAAAAAATAATCACAGACAAAAAACAAAAATTTTCTTAATCAATGTAATGCAATCTGAGAATTTTTATCGCCCATACAATATTAATGCAGACTAAAAATGTTTTTTACGATCTAAAAAGTTTTTTCAGTTTTTAAAAGGACATTTTTGTCACGTACCTATTACTTATGGTAACAATGTAATACATACATACTTAAAAAAATTGACAAAGATCAAATTTATGAATAGTCAGGGATATTATAATACTGGCGCTCGTATATTATGTCAGAGATGTTACATACGCCTCAATGGTTAAGGTTAAATAATTTTGTCTTTCTGTTCTGTAAAGTTCCGTTAACAAGACTGGCGTCTGCTCGTTGGTGTGTAAGAATTAAAGTGAAATAAAACAAAGATTTGTTAGATATTGAGAATTTGTGGAATTGTGGTATTAATTAGGTATTTTTTTCGTTATATAAATTTCAGTAAGTAGGTATCGACGTAAAAAAATATATAAAATGTATGGTAGGAAACATAAAATTAAATTGCACAGTGTCAGAAGGTAAACAGAATTTTAAACATTTGAAGTGATTTTTTAAAATTATTATTCTCATCCGTGTTAGTAAATAGATTTACCTATTCTTTCATTTAAAAGTGATTTATTTCTTCTTCTGACAATTTTTTCTGCCAATAAACTGGGTATGAACGAATTAGAAATGACAAGTTCTTTTTCATATGAATATATTATAGAAACTTATTTCGAATACTTTGTAAGGTTAAGATGTTTTTTTTTGCATAAAAACGGCGCATTGCATGAAAAAAGGAAAGAACAATAATTTTTGTATCACAAATTGAACGAAGAATTCCAAAATGATATTTTATTTGAAATATCTCAGTGGCGTACTTTTTTTTCTTTAAAAATTTCAGACCATTACCAGTGGTGTCATGGTGCGGGAACGCCGTTCCGACACTGGTTAAGAAAAGAAAAAATAAATAAATAAAGAATTTAGGTTTTGTAAACAAAAATTAGCAGTGCGTTCCGGCACTGCGTTCCGGCACTGCTAATTTTGCCATGACACCACTGACCATTACCCGTATTCGCGCCAAACCGTAGATATAAAATTCTTAATTTTATGTCAAAAAGTGCGCAATAATTATCTCTTAAAACCCATCAAATTTCATTTGCATATCTCAACCGGTTTTAGAGCACTTAATAAATCGTCAGTTTGTAAGAAAAATTTCAATAGGCTGTATCTTGGAAACGAAGCATTTGCGGGCATAGGTTTATGGAAACTGTCATTATTTTTTCACGTAGCCCTTAAACTTTGTCGCACTTATTTAGAAATACCCTGCATATTACTAAAGATTTAAGTAGTTTTCACTGTATTATATTATCCATTTTGATAGCTACTTTTTATTCTTGTAGACTGCTCTTATTAATATTCGTGGAATTTCGATGTCTTCCATTGTTTTCCATAGTTTGGTTCTGAGTATCGAATCATAGTCCTACTCATTAAATGAGATAAATAAAAAATTATTGAATGATTGTAATTGAATTTAGATTTAGATGGTTGTAAGGCCAAGGATATGACAGTGGCTCTAACATGAATGGATAAAATAAAGGTGTACAAGCTCGTGTTTGCAAAGACTATCGTCTTGCTTTTTTTATGCCATATGGATGCCACTCCCTCAATTTAGTCATTGGGGATGCAGCTATATCTTGCGCACAATCAACATCTTTTTTGGTATTGTACAACATTATTAACATTTTTTTCTGCTTGTTGACAATGTGCATTTATCTTTATCTTTTATCTAGCTCCTTCGTCGTTTGAACTTCCTTATGCTATGTCTTCCTTATATTATGTTAGATCAGTTATAAATAATAACTATTGTACTATTTTTTTTTTAATAAATATATTTTCACATAGTTCTTTATAGTAAAATTTTGATTTTCTTGCCTGTTTTTCTATTTTTTTATATTTGCCGTAAATTTGCAGGTATATTCTTGTATGAAAGGGCGCCAAATTTTATTTTGCCCGGGGCGCTCGAAACCCTAGAACCGGCCCTGATTTCTGGACTAATACGGCTATAGAACAGGAAACGTAGGGCCGGACATGAACCCCTTCACTAACAAGTTTTTGTTTACACAGATAAAAATTATTTTTTTGGTAATATCTGGGTAAAATATGATAGTCTCGAATTGTTTTTTCAAAATTTGCTCGCCTATTATATGAAAAAAATAATATCTACAAATGTAGACATGGGTAGTCAATGAAATAAATTATAGTATTTATTGAAAAATGAAAATACAGTAAAAATTTAAATAAAATGTAAGTAACATAAAATGTAAGTATTTATTTTTCATCTAAATTCACAAAACAGTTGCGATCTTTTTGGGTAAGTTAGTGCAAGTCCATCTAGACTTGCCCTTGCAGCCAACATTCTTGCACCGTCCAGGAAAGGACACCCGAGTGTGCTCGGTCATAGGTTTATATTGTCTAATTGTACAGAAAAAGAGCAAGGACCGCTGTAAGAGGCCTTACTTCAGTCCTAGTTCAACTCAATTGAACAGGAATTTCATCTTTTGAAGTCCTCCCCACTTTCTTCCTGGAAATACCGTTGCCCTGCTCAATGCGCAAATCATCTACCTCCATTCTGAAGTGCAATAAGTCTACCTGTTCAAAAAGTTCTTTTCCTGTTAAATATTTGCTCCTAGCAACCAAATAAAATATCTTAGAAAACAACATTGCTTTTATACAATTGTCTACAATCATTGAAGACATCATATTTTAGAGACCTGTTACAGTCACTACAAGAGCTATTTGATGAAAAATTTTATGTACATCTAATAATATAATACCTGTACTCAAAATAAAAACATAAAATTGACTGGATGACTAATAATTTTTGATATATTTATGGAATTACGAGACCTTAGATACCTGAATAGAACGTGGAACGCAATAACCACCATGTAAATTATTGATGGTTCATAAAATATTGATAATATGAATTTTTATGACTCAAAAATAGATTTTTGAAATATATTTTGTATGTACAACTAACTTTATCTTAATCTGACGATTTCGAGTTTTTCTTAGGATAGATTTTTCCAGGTCCCCCTTAACAAACTCCCCTGTATTAAGAGCCAATATATGGTAGAGGTACATTTACAGGGTACAAGGGTTCTCCTCATATAATAATCTGACGCGCTTGAGTAACTGAAAAAGTCCCCTACCAATAGTAACCATATCCAAAAGTTATATTTTTTTACATATCGCTTATACGTATGTGTATGTATATGTAGGGGAGATATGCCAGAGACGGCATACTTTTTTTAAATGTTTTGTAATCGATAATCGATAGAGTTAGACATGTAATAAAAATCAAAGTCAGTGCTAGGAATATTTATATAAATATTACAGCTTTTTTCTGAAAAAATAAATTTAAAGTATTACATTTGCCATCTCACCCACATAAATATGGGTAAGATGGCATACCCTTGCAATAAAGGCACTAATCTCGACATAAGTCACAAATTCATTTTTTTTGCAGTCTTGGGTACACCAGCACATTCGGAATATGACCACTTGCCACAAATTTGGCATTTAAGTCAAGTTTCTCGAAAACGAGATAATGAAAAGAGGCCATTACAAAAAATGCAAGCAGCATCTTCCTCGTCACTTGTTTTAACATCGACGGAATCGATTTTGTTGGTTCGAATTCCTCTTAAAACGACCCAAAACTGTAACGATAAACTCCAATCATATAACAAAATTAATGCAGCGTAAAAACAGGTAAAAACGCATAAGGGTGAGATGGCAACCTATGCATCTAATCCACCTACTTACTATGCCATCTCAGGCAACATTGCAATCAGACCGTTTTTTAACCTAATTTTTCTTAAGGACATTTTTAAGATATAAATGATAGGCATAAGGTAAAAGAACATCACAAGATTTAAAAACTTAACTTAGGTGTAAAGACTCGCGAATTATAATGTGATCCAAAAAAAGCCAATAAATATGTTGTCCTACTTATTAAACATTCCAAAGTCTACTGCTGTCAAAATAAAACTAACATGCATAAGTTCGGCAATGTTGACAAATTCTAACTCAAGAAACTGAAAACTGTCACACTAGGCACCAAATTTGAAATAATTTACGAAAAACACGTGATATGCCATCTCAGCCCGTATGCCGTCTCAGGCATATCTCCCCTAGTAGTCCTGTCGCCAGGGGGGGTACAACGGCCTCGTTAATTCAGATGGACTTACTCAAGTTTTTTTTATGTATTTTGACCCGTAGAACACGAATTTTTTGGGTAACAGTTGATCCGGATGTCGATAAGATTGTTATAGACCAAGAACTTGAGGAATCAAATAACAGCGATTTTTGGCAAAACAAAACAATATTTTGTATTTTTTGGGCCATTTTAAGTAAAAAATATTTCTACAAGTTTTTTCGTAGGATGCACAGTTTTCGAGATAAACGCGGTTGAACTTTAAAAAAATCGAAAAATTGCAATTTTTGAACCCGAATAACTTTTGATTAAAAAATAAAATAGCAAGTCTGCTTACCGCATTTGAAAGTTTAAGTCAAATTATATCGGTTTTGATTATTTGCGTTGGTAAAAATTTATTTTTTTATTGTTTAACAAAGCTATAAACACGTAGGGTTTCCCGTGCTTTTACATGCGTTTTAACGCATGTAACGTAGAAATAGTCTTGATTGCACTAGTACCTATTCTACCTACTCGTTCGATTTTAAATGAGAAATCATAGAAACATCACTCACGCACTAGTTGTTTGTAGCTTTGTTTAATAATAACACAATAAATTTTTAGCAATGCAAATAATCAAAACCGACATAATTTGACTTGAACTTTCAAAGGCGCTAAGCAGAACTGCTATTTTATTTTTTAATCAAAAGTTATTCGGGTTTAAAAATTGCAGTTTTTCGATTTTTTGAAAGTTCAACCGCGTTTATCTCGAAAACTGTGCATCCTACTAAAAAACTTGTAGAAATATTTTTTGCTTAAAATGACCCAAAAAATACAAAATATTGTTTTGTTTTGCCAAAAATCGCTGTTATTTGATTCCTCAAGTTCTTGGTCTATAACAATCTTATCGACATCCGGATCAACTGTTACCCAAAAAATTCGGGTTCTACGGGTCAAAATACATAAAAAAAACTTGGGTAAGTCCATCTGAATTAACGAGGCCGTTGTACCCCCCCTGGCGACAGGACTATAGGTATATATAGGATTCTATTCTAGTTTTTGGATCATTTAAAACTTTTTAAAAAGTAAAACTTTTTTCATAAAATCTAAAATAAAAAGGTTTCCCATATGATGTAGACTTAATTGGACACTATGGAAAACTTTTCAACGAAAATTTTGTTTTTGTTTATAAATTCGCAAAATCTGTTTGTGCGTTGCCGCCGTGCAATACTTTAAGCCGATCTACCAATGGAGTCCTATGTATTTTTGTCTCCTTAATCCAAATCTGAAAACGGCGTTCCGATATCTCGAGCCAACTTCAAGATAACCGACATCAAAATCTAAAATTGTGACGTCACAATCCTTCAAGTACATAACTTGCATCGCAGAACAGCAATTTATTAATTATAAGTAAAGAGGCAACAGTAGCGATCAACAGGTAGCAACAAACGCGGTCCAAGATTGCGGCTGTAATTTTGAATATTTTGTCGAGATATTTGGCACACATATTCGTAATATAATAAAGAATGGCGGTACAGAGCCCAATTTGAGAAATATGTTAGTATGTGAAAATAACTCTATAACTAAATAAAATATTACAAAAAGGAGCCTGTACCGCCATTAAGAAGAATAAAAAAATACACTTTCTTCAAATATACTTTTTTATCCCATGCCTAGATTATGTGTCATATTAGTAGACCTAGTAAAAATTTTTATCTCTAACAAGAAACCGGACATATTATAACTAAATAACTGAATAGTCAACATAGAGAAAGTGTCACTGTCATTTTGACAAACCTGCGTCAGATTTCTGTTCTGTTATCTGCATAGGGATTACGAACACTTAACTCTACGGCGCGGCGCTACGGTAAAACATGGCGGATACGAGGATACGATTCGTATCGAGTGTTCGTAATTCCTATGTAGATAACAGAATAGAAATCTGACGCCGGTTTGTCAAAATGACAGTGACACTTTCTCTATGTTGAATATCAGTTATAGTTGATTTTTTAACCAAGAAGAGTAAACTGAAAAGACAGATTCACACCCAAGAGAGTTACAAAACAGTCACCAAATTCATCTTATTTTTTCGTTGATCATATTAGCTTTCGAGGATTAATCCATACATATTATATTATACTAACACATCGCTAAAGAGTTCTAAAAACAATTGTTTTTATATAAAAGTAGACCAAAAATCTAAAAATTAAAGAAATACTGCAGAAAACACAAAAAATCGCCGATATACTGAATTAACCTATAAAATGACAGAAGTGAAAAAATTTCATAAATGTCATTAGTGTCAAAATTTAATAACAGTGGATTTAAAGTTTAATAACTTGCCTGCGGCTGGACCAATTAGAAACAAGCATTACGGCGCGGTAAATTTGAATCACTCCTCTTGGTTAAAAAACAAACAATAGTATTTAGTTATAATAAGTTCGATTTCTTGTTAGAGATAAAAAAATTTTACTAGGTCCAATATGACACAAAATCTAGACACGGGATAAAAAAGTTTATTTGAAGAAAGTTCATTTTTTTGATCGTCTTAATGGCGGTACAGGCTCCTTTTTGCAATATTTTATTTAGTTATAGAGTAATTTCAACATATTAACATATTTCTCAAATTAGGCTCTGTACCGCCATTCTTTATTATATTACGAATATGTGTGCCAAATATCTCGACAAAATTTCTCCAATATTGCCAAATATCTCGATTTTCAAAATTACAGCCGCAATCTTGGACCGCGTTTGTTGCTACCTGTTGATCGCTACTGTTGCCTCTTAATACATTTAATTTAAATTAAAATACATCAAAATTTTAATAGCTGTATAATTAAAAAGTAGTATGTTACAATACAATATACCTAATAGTATGGGTGCAAAGTATGCTAAATTTGCAGTTACTCGAGCGTTATGGGGACCTATTGGGTTGTGAACAGTAGGTCCTAAAACCAAAAAAAGTTAAGTTAAGTTTTCCATAAAGTGGGGAACATTCCATTTTTTAATTTAATTTTCCATTTCCAATAATCGTTTTTTCCGATTATAGCGCCATCTATCCATAATTCGAAAAAATGTCTCAAATAAAAGTTGCTTATTTTTACGGAAGGAATCCAAATGTACAATAACAATTGGGAGCTCCTACTTAAGATTTTAAAGTAACCCCCACCCACCTCCCCGAGGTGCTATGTTTGAGGGGTCATTCGATAGATTTTTCAAAAATATTGAAAACGTGTATTTTTCAGATTTTCGATCTGATGTTCATTTCGCGAAATATCGCGGGGTTCGTATTTTAAATTTTAAATTTACCCCCGCCTCTCTCCGTGGGGGGTCGTGTTTGGTATCATTCGATAGATTTTTGAAAAATATTGAAAACGTGTTTTTTTAGTTTTTCGATTTGACTTTCATTTCGCGAAATATTCGCTTTTTCTTGTGAAACTTGTGACTCACCCATTTTCTTACGTCCCGCTCAAATCGTCAGATTTTTTAAATATACCTACACCCTTTTGCATGTATTTAACTTACCTTAACTTAATCTGACGATTTCGAGTTTTTGTAAGGATAGATTTTTTTCGGACCCCCCTTAACGAACTCCCCTGTATTAAGAGCCAATATATGGTAGAGGTAGATTTATAGGGTTATGATAATCTGACGAGCAAAAATCCCCGCTTGCGCTCTCCTACCATAATAAATTGAATATAATTTTCCTTCCTTTTTTATTAGAGAAAAGGTTTTACAGTACGTTTGCGTTTAAACCATTGTTTGTGTAGGTATTCAAACTACTGAATAGACCCTAATTATTTTTTTAAATATAAATACAAATAAAAATAAATTCGTTTTAGATAGCGAAGTAATTCTACAATGGAAACACTGTAAAACGCAATAATAAACTTACTAAATTGTATGTAAAAATGCACTTAAAATTTCATATTTCAAAGAAGAGCGTACGAGACTTCAGCTGTCATCCGGACCCTTTATTGCTGTTCCAAGATGCAAGTCTTCGAATATATTCTGTGAACTGACACAAATAAACGTCAAAAAATAAACTTTATTTATTAATGTTAACGTAATGTGAAATGGCATGTAACGATGAAGCAGAAGGGTTGGTAGGTTCTTAATCTGCTTCCTTGGTCTTTATTCTATAAAACTATATTTTACTTCAGTTACATTAGATATACTTTCTATTCACAATCGGTGACTAACCCATACAACTTCTTCATCTTCTTCTTCTTCTTCTTCTTTTTCTTCTTCTTCTTCTTCTTCTTCTTCTTCTTCTTCTTTTTCTTCTTCTTCTTCTACTTCTTCTTCTTTTTGTATAGGCTTGACTCTGCCTCTTTTTTCAATGTGCCTCTAGTAAGTTGTCGTTCCTTCGATTTCGTGGTCTTCCCACTGATCGTCTTCCTATTGGGGAACCTTCTGTCGCTGTCCTGACTATCCTATTTGTTGTCATTCGGCTTATGTGGTCATTCCATTCTATTCTTCTGTTTCTTACCCAGTTATTAATGTTATACACCTTGCATTTCCGCCGTATATCTGTACTTCTAGCTCTGTCCCATAGAGTCTTACCATCGATTTTTCGAAGGGTTTTCATCTCCGCTGTTTCGAGCAATATTTTTGTCCTCTCTGTTTCGGGTCATGTTTCTGCCGCGTATGTCATTATTGGTCTGATGACTCTTTTGTAAATTCTGCCTTTCATTTCTTTTCCGCTACTTGTCTTGATTTCAAGACAAGATCAAGACAAGAAGTAATTTTAGATTTCAAGAAAAGACAAGAAATTTTATATCAATAACAAGATTTCTTGTCAAGGAAACAAGAAATCTTGAAATATCTTGACTAATAATGAAAACTCTAAAACGTATTTATTTGTGAAAAAGATAACATTATTTTAACATAACGTATTTTAATTTATTGAACACTTTTTTTGCTAAAACGATTTACAAAAACGTACATTAAAAATAATAATTAATGATACTTACCTAATCATGTTGAAAATAAAATTGCAAACTAAATTTTATATTAAATAACAAATTTAGCACATTTTTAAACGGAATCGAAAAGCCATGCAGATAACACTTCTCATGGAGTCAACGCCTAGCAGATTTCTTGGCTTTGTTATTGTTAAAGCTGCTCTTGAAAATAGCATTTCCGCAGGTACAGATGTTGCTGGCATTCCGAGAAAATCCTTGGCCATTTTCGATAATGACGGGTAGATATTTTCGTGTCTTCTCCACCAATAAAGTATATTCTCAGACCAGTATATTCTGACTTAGGCTCATTTATGTATTTTTCAATTTCATACTTCCAAGATTGTAAGTTATCATTGTCAGCGTTCTTAAATAGGTAAGTAATATCTAAATCAAATTCGTTATCTTCTTTTTTAAGACTAAGTGCGGGCTTTGGTATTGGATTCTGTAGATCATGCTGGGATTTATTAAAGTAGTAAGCTCTAAATATTTCTTCAAATTTTTGTACTGCCTCTGATTGTAGAAGCTTTCTCCAAGATGAAGAGGAAAATGCCTCTACTTTATGCCGAGGATCCTAAATAAGAACTATACAGTATATCCAATTAGATTTGTTATAGTGTTTCAGTATTTTTATCTCTTGCAGCTTGAATGAAGTAAATTAATTACTCGTCGGTAGTGTGTTTATCAATTTAATTATCAGTAGTAATTGCACAAGAGCTCTGAAATTATTGAATTTTTCCCGAGTGACACTTTGACAGTTTTAATTTCACGAGCCGAAGGCGAGTGAAATTATGTCAAAGTGTCACGAGAGCAAAAATTCTATATTAATTTCAGAGCTCGAGTGCAATTTGTTGCGATTATTTCATGAATAAAACTGTTCAAAACCAAAATTTTATTGTAAATTATTTATGTAAGTACAGATTAGTACCATTAAACACACAGTTTTAATAAATATTTGACGATTGAAAGTCATCACTTTTATAATTTTTAAAACATTAATTGTCATTAATGTCACTGAATGTATTTTTTCGTAGCAACGAAGGGCCTCTGACGTAATATACTTAACGACGGGATATTATCAAAAATTATCACCTTCATTTGCATTTCTGTAGCTTTCTGTTGGTCAGAATCTTCTATGAATGAAATAATCAAGTTAATGAGCCCAATATTTCCAGTTTGTCTAAAAGAAAGTTTACTCCAATTACTTCCAATGGGAGTGTGCAATATTTTTCCCCTTCGAGCCTTCGAGTATTGAAGAAACTGTTTTAAAGCTTCTCAGATACTGACAAAATTTACTGATCAGAACCCATTCTTTATCTAATATTTTGCATTTATTTAGATTTTCGATCGGGACTCCCCCCAGTAGCCGTGTTAGCATGCAACGCAATAAAAAGGTCGCCGGGGAATCACCGGACCGGGTAATCAAGAAATTTCAAGATCTTGAAATTTCTTGAGTCAAGACAAGATATAAAATGTCGAGAAAACGTCAAGAAAAGATTTTTTTAAATTTCTTGATTTTTTCTCAAGACAAGACAAGAAGTTGTTGTCAAGACAAGAATTCTTGTCTTGTCGACCCCTACTGGTAGATGTTTTTGATCGTTTACCACTTGTTTACAATAATATCTAAGACCCATACCAATAATGGTACGCCATAATTGCGTCTAAAAATAAAATACTTTGCACTATTCTGTATTTATACCCATCAAACTATAAAAACAACGCGTATAGTTCAATGTCGTGCTTACTTATTATCTTGACTTACTTGGTAAGGTCCCCTCCTCTATCTTTTCTCCTTCGTAAGGATGTAGTGGCGTCATGTATGTCGTTAGACTAGTTCTGTCCAATTCTCTCTCTCCTGCGCGTGTTGTTTTGCTTCGCAGAATGAGTCACCAGTCATGTCCTTTATTTGGTCCGACCATCGTAATGGAGATCTTCCTCTGGATCTTCTGCCCTCTACGTTGCCTTCAACTATCATTCGATCCATGCCTTCTCTTTTTCTAGTTATATGTCCAAAATATATCAGTATATTGTGGTTGATAGTTATGCTGAGTCTAGTTTTTATGTTAAGTTCGGCTAATATTGAATTATTTGTGCGATGTGCGGTCCATGGTATGCGCAACATTCTCCGGTAGATCCACATTTCAAATGCCATTATCCGTTTTGAATCTGCTTTTTTGATGGTCCAAGTCTCTGAAGCGTAGGTGGCGATAGGAAATATTAACGCTCGAACAAGGCGTAATTTAGTGTTTTTTGTAATGTCAGAATTCTTCCATATACTCCGTAAGGTAATTCGAATTAAAACAATAATAAGGTTACTCAAAATTAGGAGTATAACTTATTTTATATTAATTAAACAGAGTGTCATATCACTACACTACAGGCAGATTACTATTTTTTTATTTGAGCTGTATTAAAAATGTATTAAATATGTTATTTTGTCTATTCCAGGACGTAGAAAGGTTGTCCAAGGAGTTACCCAACGTTGTGAAGTTACAATTAGTCCAAGATAGACGGTTTAATCATCTGGATTACCTTTGGGCGAAAGATGTGCACACAATTCTCAATGATGATGTGATTGCCACTCAGAATAAATACATACCAGTTGACCCACAACCAAAGGGCTCCGCAAATACCATTTATGGAAGAATGGCTTGTTTTCCAGTGTTAACAATGATTATTGTTGTATTAGCGATATAGTAGGCGATATTATTTAATACACAGTTAGAAACTATTTTTTATTTGTATTAATACAAGCTTAAACCAATTTAAAAATTTACAAACAGAAAAAGTGATATTGTGCCGATTTGTGCTTTTGCTCTGGGGGTGAGTTTCACCCCTTCTCGGGGGTGAAAAATATACGTTCAAAATAATTCCGGAAATGGATAAACTGACTAGTTCTAAGTAACTTTTGTTTTATAGCGTTTATGCACTAAGGTATATTTTTTTAACTTTACAAGTTACTATACTTAATAAATATACTGTTCATCTCTTCGCGATATGAAAAAAGCGGGCTCCACTCCAATGTAAGTAGAACGAAGTGAGACAAAAACTACACAAGGTGGCCGTCTACACTCTCGTACTTGTTGAACCTCTATTGACTTCGGCGAGAGTGTAGACGGCCACCTTGTGTAACTTTGTCTCACTTCGATCTACTTCCATTCTCTGTCGGTCTGGCGCGTCCGAGTCAAAGGGATCTTTGTCGGTATCGCACTTCCTCGCGAAGTAGAACGAGTGTGTAGAGAGGGTACTTCGGACTTCGGTCAACTTTGGCGAAATAACTTCGCCGAAAGTGTTTAGCCCGCTTTAGAAACAACTGATAACCATTTGCGTTTGGCTGATAACTAAACCGTGCGAATTTTACCAATTAATTATTATACATACTTAGGGACAGAGGGAATAAGTAATACAAACCTCTTGCGTAGGTGTAACTTGATAAAAATAGATTAGTAATTGGTTCATTTTGTGGACCACTGTACTGCGCAAAATGTAGCAAAAATTTGGTGGTTCAAATTTCAATCCGATGTGCCGAAAAGAGTTATAAATATGATCTGTAAGTTTCGTCAGTTTAAAGTGCTTATTTTTGAAAAAGAAAATTTTGTTCATTTTAAAATTTTGAAAAAAGTGATTTTTTTTTCGAAATAAAAATTATTAGTGACACCAAAAATCTCAAAGAATAAAAAAAATGTAGGTTTTGCCATTCTGAATATTTCGAATTTTTTGTTTTTCTGTAAGACAAAAACTGGTTATATGGATGTCTATAATTTGCATACACTAGTGATTAGTAATTCGTTCAAGCCCATTCCACTACAGTACTTTAAAAACAGGCACTTCGTGACTCTTTCAAGCCCATTCAACTACAGTACTTTAAAAATAGGCACTTTGAATCTATGAAACTTGCAGATCATATAAACAATACATGAGTAAAGCAACTTGCAAAGCGGAAACAATAAATTTCATTTGGGATGCTAATTAGGGGGTGATATTCACGATTTTTTTAACAAAAAAAGGGCCCAACTTTATTTTGAGGGTAACTTTTTTAAACACTTTAAATAAGTTGTAATGAATTTTCCCCAAAAGGTGCTTCATCTTTTGGTTATTTCACGTTAAAATATTCGATATGGAATTTGACGAGTATGACCCAATTTTTTATTAGCTACAACCCTGCTTCCACTGGGTCTTGAGAGCTCATACATAAACCATTTTTACACTTTTTTATTAGCTATATTTTTCCTAAGAATATTTTTCCTATAAAATACTTACTGTTTAAGTTATTTGCGAAAAACCTTCTAAAAATGTATTTTTTTTGTTGTTGAAAACTGAACACGTTCACTCGCAAATAACTCTAAGAGTATTCACTTAGTGAAAAAACGCTATAGAACAAAAGTTGCTTAGAATTAGTCAGTTTATCCATTTCCGGACATACTTTGAACGTATATTTTTTCACCCTCTAGAAGGGGTGAAACTCGCCCCTGAGCAAAAGCACACATCTGCACAATATCACTTTTTTCTTTGACATGTTAGGAATTTGGAGGAAAAAACGTAAGTAAATGGAGTAGTAGACATAAAAAACAGCAATGCATACATCAAAATAGTTTATTTTTTAGTTTTTCACAAAAGTGCATTAATTCGAAAACTGAAAAAGCAAAGCAGACGGTGTGCGCAGTGGTATCATTTGCCTAAAGCCATTCTTTTTATCAACAATCCAATAATCTCTCCCATTAATTTGTTTCTTGTAGCCTCCCTCTTCTACGAACGAAAACGGAGGCTTAAACAACGTTTGATAAGACGGTGGTGGAGTGATATTCTCCGAGAAAAAGTTCTTCGGTTTTTTCATATTATTATGTACCTCAAACCAGTTTGTCGTTGTAACGTGTTGTTTTCTTAAGTGATAATGCTTCACCCACTTCCTCCATAATATCTCCATGAGAAACACACATGTAGCAACAGCCAATCCTCCACATACTATGTAGTAAGTAAGAAGGAGATCGGTATTTCTGAGTTTCCTTTCAGTACTTCCTAAATTTAAGGGACATATTTCTGCATCTGGGAGGTTTTCTCTCAATTTGAATTGCACAATACCTCCTTCCACTAATCTCTGGATACTAAAATAAAAAAATTTCTTTATTGTATCTGTCTTTTACTGTCTTTTGACATATCCTTGTCATAATTGGTACTATATACCCTACTAAATTATATTAAACAAACGTTCCTGGCTACTACCAGAGGCGTACGACAGATGAAAGTGAATGTTTCTTCTTCTTCATGTACCATGTCCTATCAGAATGTTGGTTACCATCATAGCTATCTTAATTTTATTTACTGCCACCCTAAATAGCATGCTTGTACGGCACTTAATACACCCATCCTTCCCAAATTCTACGCCACTTACGGAATTGCTATTTCAGCATAGTTTTTATATTCGCCAATACTTTGTATGTAAATAATGTACTCTTCATTCATAACGATAAAGTCATTAGTTTTCGAGATATTTTAAGTTAAAAATGAAACGGCACAGTTCTTTTTTATTTATGTATTATACCATTTCGTTTTAAATTTCAAATATCTTGGAAACTAATGACTTTATCTTTACGAATGAAGAGTTTATTATTTACATAGAAAGTATTGGAGAATCCAAAAATTGCACTAAAATAGCAAATCCGCCTTACACCAATAGCAAAAGTATGTCAAGGATATGTCAAACGGTCTTTAGTAACTACAATGAAATGCAAAAAATTGAATTTTGCATCGTAGATTTTAAATGCGTTTATCTCAAAAACGGTTGAGCTTAGCGAGATGAATATAGTATACCTTTTTTAAGTAAAAATAATAGTGGAATAAAAGTTTTGATTTTAAAATTATATAGAATGGGGGATAAAAAATTGAACGTATTAAATGAGCGCTCAAAGACGTATGTGGCGCCCTCTGGGTAATATATAATTTTACTTACTTACTAGACCACTTACTAAATTTAGTGTTGTTATCCCATGCCTGTCAGGAAATATTAAAAAATAAATAAAATAAAAGTTTGACATCCTGTATTTCGCTTATTATCAACTTTCGTATTAAGATAAATTAGCTTAAATCGACCTATTTTAAGCTCAGAAATCTAAGGTTAAGATATGGCCCATTTATTACCAAACACCCTGTATGTACATAAGTATATTTATAAAAAATAGGGAATAGGGAGTGTAGCAAACTTGCTACAACATGAAAGGGTAATAATTTACATAAAAAATAATGATTATTGATATAACGCTTTACATCGCAATGGAGAAGTTAATGTTGAATATATCCCTCAGAGACTGAGTTTCAAATACACTCATCATCAGGGCATCTGTACTCCTAGCGGAGTGATTGGCGCCCTGTTTGAGCTCTTTCGATTCATTTGTCGCGGGGAATCAGTCCGCATTAGCAAACATTTGGTTTTATAATTGGTTGTGAGACTTAATGTCTTCTATAATATTTCTCCATTCATTCCTGTTTTTGGACTATTGTTGTCCATTCTCTAACGCCCATCTTCTTAAGGTCTGCAATTATCTGGTTCTCCCATCTCGTTTTCGGTCTTCCTCGTGATCTGTCTGATACTGGTCTTCACTTGGTAATTTTTTTGATTGTTCTGGATTTCTTTTTTCTACATGTCCCATCCATCTGAGTCTCTGTGCCTTGATACATCTGACGATGTCTTCCCATTTCAAAAGTTTCATGTTTCTAATCAGTTTTGTAAATTCACCATTACATACCTAAGTTTAGTGGCTCTCTCCAATACTCCGAATGATTTTCTCTCTAGAATTCTCAATTTTTCTTCATCTTTCCGTGTCAAGCACATCACTTCAGCACCATATATGATTACTGGTCTACTGGTCTATGTGATTACTGATCTGCAAATTTTCAGTTTGGTATTCTGAGTACGCCTCTTATCTTTGAGGCAGTTGTTGTATCTCCAGTAGGTTTTGTTTCCTGCCAGGATCCATTTATTAATTACTATGCTTCTGTCTCTAGTCCCATTAACTGAGACCCCAAGGTATTTAAAGTGTACCAAGAGAAGAGACCCCAAGAGTACCTTTTCTAACTCATATTCGCCAATATTACTCAACCTTGTCACATTGCCTGTATTTTATTAGAATATTAGGTATTTTGTTTTATTTTGATTTATTGTAAAACCCGTCTTAGATGCTTCCTTGCACTTCGCAAATTCTTCCATTAAAATGTTTGGGTTTCTGCTAATCAAAGCTATGTCATTAGAGTACGCCACAAGTTGCGACATCGATATAATTGTATCTTTTATTTAAGTAGCTCCAGGGGCGGCCCGTCAGGGTAGGCAAGGTAGGCGCCGCCTAACCTCTTCAAATGTACAATAATACATTTTTTATTAATATAAATCACTTATTTCAAAACTGTAATTTATAAATTTTGATACAATACCTAAGTATCTAAAACTCTAAAATAAAACAAAGCTACTTTTTAATTCATCTCCGAAGTTGTAATAATTATTGTACGCTTCCCGTAGCGTAGCACTACTACGACGCGAAGGCTCTACCCTAGGGCAGGCGCTTTTAAAAATAGCCGAAGAGAATTCGCATTTGTCTCACTCTTTACGCTAAGCACAGCGCTGTATTGTCGCTTGACTGGCCGTGGTGGCGAGCATTTTCAATAATATTTTCGGGCTATAGGTAGGCTAGATTTTTTTGAGCCTTTGACATTGGTTGTGCCGAGCTGCCTCTCGGGACTGCCAATTGCATATTTTAGGATCCTGACTACCAAATTCTGAAAAGAAACGAAAAGTTCGAATTTTGTCATGAGATTTGGTATGTGGGGTTAGAATAATATTTCTAACAATTTTTCCAAATAACTTTTTGCGATATCTCAAACGCGAAACAAAATATTAAAAATTTGTCCTTTTTGTGAATTCGCAATAAGCCGCGTGTAAAATCTAAATTTCAGTTGACTATCTTAAAAAATGTAAACCATCAAAATGAATAACTGCAAAATTTCAAATCTGTATTTATTTTGATAGCCGAAATATAAGGGTGTCTTCATCTTAAATGCGACACATTTTATACAGAGTGTTTGGTAAAGAATGGGCCATAGCTTAACACTAGATTCCCGAGGTTAAAATATGTCTATTTGAGCTAACTTACCTTAGTACGAAAGTTGATATTAACCGAAATACAGGGTGTCAAAATTAAAACTTTTTATTTTATTTATTCTTGAATATTTCCTAACAGACATGGGACAATAACACAAAATTTGGTAAACGGGGATTTTTTGGGACGAGAAATCTAAATTCGCCACCAAAAATGATGTATTATCCAGAGGGCGCCACATACGCCTTTCAGCGCTCATTTAATAGGTTAAATTTTTTTATTACTCACTCTACATACTTTTTAAATCAAAAATGTTATTCTATTAATATTTTTAGTTAAAAAATGTATACTACATTCATCTCGCTAAACTCAACCGTTTTCGAGATAAACGCATTTTAAATCTGCGAGGCAACATAATTTTTGCATATCATTGTAGTTACACCCGAAAAATAAATGATAAAAATTTACAAAAATGTATCTCAAACTTCATCAAATGGAGTTTGCGATGCAATGACATAAATATGAGAACTGGCACAATTATTATGGTTTCAAGTTTATTTTTCGGGTCTAACTACAATGATATGCAAAAATTATGTTGTATCGCAGATTTAAAATACGTTTATCTCGAAAACAGTTGAGCTTAGCGAGATGAATGTAGTTTACCTTTTTAAGTAAAAATATTAAGAGAATAAAAATGTTGATTCAAAAACTACGTGGCGTGGGGTGGGAGATAAAAAAATTGAACGTATTAAATGAGCGCTGAAAAGCGTACGTAGCGCCCTCTAATACATCATTTTTGGTAGAAAATTTAGATTTCTCATCCCAAAAAAACCCCGCTTACCAAATTTCGTGTTGATATCCCATGTTTGTCAGGAAATATTCAAGAATAAATAAAATAAAAGTTTAAGTTTGACACCATGTATTTCGGTTATTATCAACTTTGGTACTAAGGTAAATTAGCTTAAATCGACCAATTTTAAGCTTAGGAATATAAGGTTAAGCTATGGCCCCTTATTTACCAAACACCCTGTATCTATATACGTCTGTACATATTATATTATACACTATATGTGTGGCCTACCCGTATACTGAGGTCACGAGCCGCCACTGAGTAGCTCTTATTGTTCTTAATATAGCGACATTAAATAGTGACATTGATCTAGAGTCGCCCTGTCGTACTCTAGTTGCTATTTCTATATTTTTAATATGCCATCATCTGCTATTATTGCCGCCGTCGATACTTCCATTGTCATTTTCCTAAGCTTTATAAGTTTCATTGGGTATCTAGGTTTTTCATGTCTTCTATTAAAGCAGCTTTACATCAAGGCTATCCAAGTCCGTCTTGCATGGCATATGGCATATCTCTTGCCTAGCCTGGCCTTTTTACATCAGAGCTATTTCTGTGCAATTTTAGATACCACTTTCATTGTTGCCAATAGAAGAAATATATCAAAATATTAACTTTAGATATTTCACTTGGAAATTTCAGTCCATAATTAAATATATTCAAATATAAATCACAAATTATTACATCCGATAAATACCATTTAAATTAACACAATAAGGTTAAGTTTTTTTCTAAACTATAAATTTTGTCATATTGGCAACATGAATTTTGACAGGACTTGCATCAAAATAGCATGAAAAATAGAACATGTTTTAATTTTTCGTCTAGCACAGTAATTGCATGGAAATAGCGCGTGGGCATGCGCAGTAGCGTGATCTGTCTTGCATGGCTCTTGCCTAGCGTGAAAATAGCATAATATAAAACTGTCTTTAGGTCGAGTTTTATTAAGCTGTCAAATGCTTTCTTGAAATCTTTGAAAAGGATGTGTAAGTCGATATCATGTTCGGAACACTTCTCAATTGACTGTGTGACTATGTGTATTGCGTCTATTGTTGACCTTCCCTCTCTAAATCCCTGCTGGTAGTCTCCTATTATAGTTTTAATGTATTTTGAGAGTCTTTGTCTGATTAATGATGTCAATATTTTGTAGCAGCTATTACAAATAGAATATTTAGGAGAAAAACTAGTATTACGGACGCTGTTCAAAAAATTAAAATGCTGAAATGGAACTGGGCGGGACATGTTGCCAGATTCAAAGATGGAAGATGGACAAGTAAAATTTTAGAATGGAGACCTAGACACAATATTTACCGTAATCGAGGACATCCTCCAACAAGGTGGTTGGACGACATCAAAAGCGCACCCAGCACAACTGGATTCAGGGTGCTCAAGATCGGATGCTTCTCATCTCCTTCTTCTTTTTGTACAGAGATTACTCTGTCTGCTTTTTCAATGTGCCTCTAGTAAGTTGTCGTTCCATCGTTTTCGTGGTCTTCCCACTGATCGTCTTCATATTGGGGAACCGTCTCTCGCTGTCCTGACTACCCTATTGGTTGCCATTAAGCTTATGTGGTCATTCCATTCTATTCTTCTGTTTCTTACCCAGTTATTAATGTTATCCACCTTGCATCTCCGTCGTAAATCTGTACTTCTAGCTCTGTTCCATAGAGTCTTACCATTGATTTTTCGACGGGTTTTCATCTCCGCTGTTTCGAGCAATCTTTTTGTCCTCTCTGTTTCGGGTCGTGTTTCTGCCGCGTATGTCATTATTGGTCTGATGACTGGTTTGTAAATTCTGCCATTCATTTATTTTTGATATTTTTATTTCTCCATATTGTGTCATTCAGGCAACTTGCGGCTCTGTTTGCTATATTCGCTTGATCTTTCACTTCTGTTTCGGGCCTTCCTTAGCTATATAGTGTGATGCCTAGGTATTTAAACTCCATCACTTGTTCTAATATCTGATCTTCCAGCTCCAATTTACATCTTATTGGATCTGCCCCATGCATTTTGTCTTCTTTGAGGAAATTAACATGTTAAAGTTTCTGGCGGTTATGTTAAATTGGTGCAGTATACGTTGTAAATCATCTTCACTTTGAGAGATTAGTATTGCATCGTCTGCATAAAAGAATATTTTAAGTTGTTTTTCTCTCATTTAGTATCCTTTTTTAGTTCTTACTTTTTTTTATTATTTCGTCCATGATCAGGTTGAACAATAAAGGATTCAAGGAATGCCCCTGTCTGTATCCCATTGCCGGCTTCAATTAGGTCAGTAGGTTCATCTTCTACTTTTACTTTTATTGTGTTGTTCTGGTAGATGTTTTCGATCGTTTTAAGTATTCGTAGAGGTACCTCTCTCGAGTATAACAAATGGATAACGTTCTTTAATGTGACCCTGTCAAATGCTTTCTTAAGTCCACGGAACATAAATATGCCATTTTGTTTTATTCCAACGATTTCTCATGAACTTGCCTCATTATAAATATAGCGTCAGTGCATGACCTTCCCGACATAAAACCTTGTTTTTCTTCTGCTAATGGTATAATTTTATTCAACGCTCAACGAAAAAGGTACGTAATATCAATAAAAATGTTAATTCAGACAACAAACGCAATACTTAAAATTTGTCCAATTCTTCGTTTTATTGGGACAACAAAACGATGTTCATCAATTCATTATTTTCGTTTGTTGAGCCAATGTATTACTACCCCAGGCTGTGCGTGAAAAAACGTGATATAATTCAGGAATTTTTGAAACCAATCAGATGTTGTAAAGGACGATGCCAGGAATAACTTCTACTAAAATGTGACCAAAAATATTGTGAGCTTTTTTTTTATTGCGATTTTCAATTGTTAAATTTGCAATTTTTAAAGATTTTTAATTTTGCAGCCTAAGATATTGACTTTAGAGAAAAAATTTTAATAGAAAGTTGTAGTAAATTAAAAAACCTACAATTTGAGCTATGGTAAGTTTAATTTCGTTTATTCGTTATTGCAAAACAGCCCGCGAAATGTCCAAAATGGCCGTTTTTAACAATTGCCTTATTTATTGTACAAATAATTTTTTTTATTTTTTAAATCTTTAAAATTAAGATCTTTCAATTCCAAACATAAAAAAAATTGTAGGGCCGGATTAACGAATTTGTTGCTTAGATATTTTAAATTGTTTATCCCAAGAGGTCAAATGTCGAAGGCTATAACTTTTTGAAAAAAAATCGTAGAGAGTTGGTGAAACATCCAATCTCCTTCTAAAGAGTTATGTTTCCATATTATGATGTAGAAAAATGCGTAAAACATTTTTAAACCTCAAATTTTTGGGTTTGAAAATAAGGGGGCAAATTTCGTTATAAACATTTAGAGCTGAAGCGGCCCTGTAAATCCTATGACTTTTTAACTTACAGATTATTGTTGCTGAAGATGAAACGAAGATACATAAAAAAATAAAAAATTTCTACGGCTAACTGAAGCCGAGCTAAATGTTGGGTTTGAAAATAAGGGAGCAAATTTCGTTATAAACATTTAGAGCTGAAGCGGCGCTGTACATCCCATGAGTTTCTAACTTACAGGTTATTGTTGCTGAAGACGAAGCGAAGATTCATAAAAAAATAAAAATTTTCTACAACCAACTGAAGTCGAGATAATTGTTTCGTTTTTCTTAAATCGTAGTGTCTTTATTTATAAGAATTAAGAAATTATTTTACAGTCATTGACTAAAAAAAGACTTATATTATCTTAAAATAAAAATTATTATAAAATATAGTTACACTTAATTATTAAAAATTATTTTTAAATTCGGTGCTTTTGCGAGCGGCCGAATTTTGCAAATTGCCCGGCTCGCTTCAAATCCGGGCGCTCGGAAAATTTTTACGTAACTTGTATTAAATTTTGACCGAAAACCATTTAATAATATTCCCATTATAATGTACAGTCTATTTACCACTGTATTTGTTTTCTTGATAAACTTTTATATGTGAAATCTCATTTCTGACAAATAATATTACAAAAATGATAATATTATATATGAAATATATAACTATATTTTTAATTTTTTCATTGTTATATAAATATAATAATAATAATGTTACTTCTTATTATACAATATAAAACTTTTTCTTTTTGTAGTGACTATCCGTTTTGGATGTTGGCGACCATCATGGCAATTTGGCAAACCCCATTTGGAAACTGAGAACCAGGAAGGCGAAGGATTACCTTGCTAGAGAATTAACGTACGTCGTTCAACACAACAGCTACAAATCTTTTTAGAGCAGCAGTACCGATTTAGTGTGCAAATACAGATTGCCATGATGGTCGCCAATATCCAAAACGGATAGTCACTACAAGAAGAAAAAGTTTTATATTGTATAATAAGAAGTAACATTATTATGATTATATTTATATAACAATGAAAAAATTAAAAATATAGTTATATATTTCATATAAATATATGTATCATTTTTGTAATATTATTTCTTCAGAAATGAGATTTCACATATAAAAGTTAATCAAGAAAAACAAATACAGTGGTAAATAGACTGTATATTATAATGGTAATATTATTAAATTGTTTTCGGTCAAAATTTAATACAACTTCGTAAAAATTTTCCGAGCGCGCGGATTGGAAGCGAGCCGGGCGATTTGCAAAATTCGGCCGCTCGTAAAAGCACCGATTTTAAAAATAATTTTTAATAATTAAATGTAACTATATTTTATAATAATTTTAATTTTAAGATTATATAAGTCTTTCTTTAGTCAATGACTGTAAAATAATTTCTTAATTGTTATAAATAAAGGCACTACGATTTAAGAAAAAAGACACAATTATCTCGGCTTCAGTTGGTTGTAGAAAATTTTTATTTTTTTATGAATCTTCGCTTCGTCTTCAGCAACAATAATCTGTAAGTTAGAAACTCATGGGGTGTACAGGGCCGCTTCAGCTCTAAATGTTTATAACGAAATTTGCCCCCTTATTTCCAAACCCAACATTTAGCTCGGCTTCAGTTAGCCGTAGAAATTTTTTATTTTTTTATATATCTTCGTTTCATCTTCAGCAACAATAATCTGTAAGTTAAAAACTCATAGGATGTACAGGGCCACTTCAGCTCTAAATGTTTATAACGAAATATGCCCCCTTATTTTCAAACCCAAAAATTAGTGGTTTAAAAATGTTTTACGCATTTATTTACATCAGGATCTGAAAACATAACTCTTTAAAAGGAGATTGGATGTTTCGTTAACTCTCTACGATTTTTTTTCAAAAAGTTATAGCCTTCGACATTTGACCTCTTGGGATAAACAATTTATAATATCTAAGCAACAAATTCGTTAATCCGGCCTTAAATTTTTTTTTTATGTTTGGAATTGAAAGATCTTCATTTTAAAGCTTTAAAAAATAAAAAAAATTATTTGTACAATAAATAACGCAATTGTAAAAAACGGCCATTTTGGACATTTCGCAGGCTGTTTTGCAATAACCAATAAACGAAATTAAACTTACCATAGCTTAAATTGTAGGTTTTTTAATTTACTACAACTTTATCTTAAAAAGTTTTTCTCTAGAATCAATATCCTAAGCTGCAAAATTAAAAATCTTTAAAAATTGCAAATTTAACAAATGAAAATCGCAATAGAAAAAAAAGTTCACAATATTTTTGGTCACATTTTAGTAGAAGTTATTTCTGGCATCGTCCTTGACAACACCTGATAGGTTTCAAAAATTCCTTAATTATATCCTGAAATCAACCTATTTTTCACCCACAGCCTGGAGTATACGTTTATTGAATGGATGAACATTCATTATGTATACCATAATATCACTTTATTGGTATTACGAGCTCTGTTCACTGAGTCAACGAACACTATTTATTGATATTACGAACTCGGTTCACTGAATCAACGAACAATATTTATTGAAACAACAACGTCGTTAATTGACCGACGAAGACTATTCGTTGTGTCAATAACAGTGTTATTTCTCCTAACGTATCTCGTTTATTTCTACAATAATTATTTACGTTTATTGTTACAATTAATTCCGTTCATTCCCACAATAAATACGGTTTTTCTTACAAGCAATTCTATTCATTCTTACAATCAGTTTCGTTCATTCCTACTATAAACGTATTTTATATTAATAGTTACTGAATGCAATAGCCCAATATAAATATATGATATTAATTGATTAATAATAATTTTTTAAATCCCCCTTTTTTGTCCTTAACCTAAAGGACTTTACACTGTGTGATTTTTCATATGATTTCACTTATACAGTGTACTGGAATAAGTGTTATACTCCCCCCACCCCTTATTAACTTGTTTATTTTTAGCACATGAGCAAAACGCTCGGACAGGTCGATTTTTAAAATAATCAAAGTATATTATAACATCAATGTTTCGAACTTTACACGATCCCACTTCAGGTGACAGGCGCGGCGTAACTTTGATTTTTTTTAATGGGAAAGTACGTCATGTGACAGCTTATTTAAAAGCGTTTGAAATAGTGAATCCAAAAATGTATAACACTTTAATCCTTTTTGAGAGCGCAGGTGCAAAATTTCGATCGAATTCTTTTAAACGCATTCATTTTTTTTTGGAATTCTGAGAAAACTAATAAGTATTTTTGAAAAATTTAAACGCAGAATAAAATATTACATTATTACTGAGGGCAGAAAGTTAGAATAAATAAAAAGTTTCTGTTGAATGGTATGCCTATTTGAAATTAAAAATCATACTAAATTTTCTCTTTTTCGCCCCTGTGACTTATTAAAATAATCATTATAGAGGTTCTCAGAGACTTCAGATCCTCGATAATACTGTAATATTTTATTTTGCATTAAAATTTTCAAAAATAATAATTAGTTTTCTCAGGATTCGAAAAAAATTAATACATTTAAAAAGAATTCGACCGAAATTTCACGATAATAGACACACAAAAACTTCCTTGTACTACGGACTACACTCAGGCACGTAGCCAAGGGAGGGGTCCATGGGGTTCGGACCCCTCCCAAACTGCCTCGGCTTTAGATTCAAGGCAGCAAGTGTATTCCCAAGTTATTATTATTATTTTTGAAAAAGTTAACGAAATTATCATTATTTTTACTAGGATTATTTCTGTTTTCAGTGTTTGGATCAACTTAAAAATCAAATTTACGAAAAGCTGTAATACAATATCATCTTTTGGAAACAAATACCGAAAATCTCCGCGTAATGAAACATTGTAATAAGGATTTTTTTCCAAACATTTACAAATTCCTTACAATTTTGGCAACCACCCCCGTCACAACCGCCAGTGTAGAACGTTTGTTCTTAACAATGAAGCGAGTAAAAACTTTACCCAGAAACAAGATGAGAAACGAAAGACTCGGTTTATTGGCTCTTTGATCCGTTCATTGAAACGTTGAATTAAAGCCAGATATATATCAAATTACCAAAAATTATTGGGTAGGCAGCTGAATAGAAAACCAGATGTACTATTTTCTACTTAATCCTATATTTCCCTAGTAGGTAGTCACTACTAGTCACTAACATAATCAGGGACGCTAAAATGATATTAAAGATACAGTGAAATTAGGTACTAAAAACAACTTACTAGGGTGAAATTGTCGTGATATAGATGTTATACCTATCTTGGTAATGTGGTAAACACTTAGTAAAAGTAATTTGAAAAATTTTAAAAATGTAAGTTTTACATGGTTAACATTTTTATTAAATTTTAAAATATTTTTAATGAAATGAGAAAATAACAACAAATTTCAATTTTTAAAATATTAAAATACTTTTTCCAAATTTTTCATATGTAGCTAAAATTTATTCTGAACTATTCTAATTCTAATCTAACAAAAAATTTTAGTTGTGTTTGGACCCCCCTCAAGCACATTTCCTGGCTACGTGCCTGACTACACTTGAAAACGAAATGCAATTATCATTCGGCACTTTGGTAACACAGAGAAGCTAGGGGTATCACGATAAGGAAAAGCCGTTAAGTTTTAAATGGTCAAGCAAAACATTTATTGTCTCAACAACTATTATTGTCACAATGAACGCATTGATTGTGGGTATTAAATGCAGTAGTAGATTGATTAATGCATTCGTTGTCACAACAATCAATTTACATCTATTCAATAATTATATATTACTCTATATTAACAACATTTGTACATTGTTTTAATGAAATCTGTACGTTTTCACGATAAACCAAGGTAATTGCTTGTCATCTACGAAATCAAGAACGTGAGTTGCTGTCAGAATTAACAGTATTTATTAAATATACGAAACTAAGTTATTGGCTGAATAAATTGAGTGTTATTGATAAATGTACTCTAGTTATTCTCACAATTATTATTCAATAATTGTGACAATAACCAAATACATTCGTCAATGTCTAAAAGTTCGTTGAAACAACAAATTAAATTGTTGTGACAACGTAATACTATTCAGTAATCACTGTTAATCAATATTACGAACTAAATTTTTTTGAGTGAATTTGTTTGTTATCACTTTGGTTGCTAATTTTAATGTTGTGTTTAATAAGTTAATTCCTCTGTAATTCCCCGGGTCCGATTTGTCTCCTTTTAAGAGAGGTATTAAGGTGCTTGATCTTCATTCTTGTGGTATTCTGTTTTGTTCTATTATTTTTATATTAGTTTTAATAGTTGTTTAGTTAGATCTTGTCCTCCGTACGTTAGGAGTTCGTTCGATATTCTGTCCTCTCCTGGCTCCTGGAGATTTTTTATCTTTTAATTTTCTTAATGCTTCCTTTACCTCTCCCTCCTCAATGTTTATTTCTTCGTTTGTCGTAACTTCAGTTGTTGGTGGTTCATTATCGTCGCCTTTAGCAAATAGAAATCGGAAGTAGTCTGCCCTTGTTTCCTTCTGAATGTGTTTATAATAATAATAATAATAATAATAATAATAATGACTTTATTGCTTTTTTCCAAAAAAAAAATACAAACTAGACAAACAGTAATAATTATAATAAAGCAAAAGGCGACGTTCGCTCTTAGATGATGTTCCTAGAAACACCAGCTAAGAAGCTCTCTTCCACGTAACCGCAATACAAATAATTACTATGCTAGTGTAACCTAAAGACCTTATTTACATGCTAAAATAAATTTATCGTATATGATAATAACACTAATTATCTATTTTTATTGAATAAATTTTTATTGAATAAACTTTGCAATCATTCAAACGAATGCAGCCAAATTTACTTGTTTATAATCTAAATTTTAATTTTATGCTATTATTAAATAGAGACTTTTTTACGTTGGATTTAAATTGAGAGATGGGTAAAGTTTTGAAATTTTCAGGGATCATATTGTACAGATTAGCAATATTGTAAGAGAAGCAAGATCGAAATAACGAGGTTTTATGTTTCGGTATATTAAGTTTATTTTTGAATCTGACATTAATATTATGTACTTCTGACCTTTTTTTAACTTTTTTATATAAATAATAGGGCTTTTTGGTTAGCATTATTTTATGAAATTATACTGATCCGTGAAGAATACGCCTGTTACTAACATTTAACCATCCTAGATCCGCAAGATGCTTAGAAGTTGGATTTCGACGTCTGATACCACAAATGAAACGGACACACATATTTTGAATTCGTTGCAAACGATTCTGATCTAGTTGTGTTAATGCTGGTCCATATATTACATCACAGTAATTAAACTGTGAAAGCACTAAACTATTGCAGAGCATAATTTTAGTGGTTCTATTAAACATTTGTCTATGTGAGAATAAAAGTTTTAAATTACAAAATGCTTTATCTGCTGCTAATGCTGTTTCGCTTTTATTAATTCGTTCATCTCCTTTCTTTGCCCTCTGATCAATATTCATACTTCTTTTCTGCAGCAATTCTGCCAGTGCTCCCTTTTTATTTGTCTCACTACCCTAATAGCACAAGGACGTCCAATGGACGTCCATTGGACGTCCTTCACGGACTTTAGGGACGTCCATTGGACGTCCGTTTTCGTCCGAGGAACGTCCTTTATACGTCCTATTTTGGTCCAAATGTCGCGCTACCGAACGTCCATTGGACGTCCATCTAAGGTCCGAGGGGACGTATATTGGACCTTAATCGGACGTAATTTGGACCTTGATCGGACGTCCTAGGGGACGTAAATTGGACCTTAATCGGACGTAAATTGGACCTTAATCGGACATAAATTGGACCTTAATCGGACGTAAATTGGACCTTAATCGGACATAAATTGGACCTTAATCGGACGTAAATTGGACCTTAATCGGACGTAAATTGGACCTTAATAGGACGTAAATTGGACCTTAATGGGACGTAAATGGGACCTTAATCGGACGTAAATTGGACCTTAACCGGACGTAAATTGGACTTTAATAGGACGTAAATTGGACCTTAATCGGACGTAAATGGGACCTTAATCGGACGTAAATTGGACCTTAATCGGACGTAAATTGGACCTTAATCGGACGTAAATTGGACCTTAATAGGACGTAAATTGGACCTTAATTGGACGTAAATGGGACCTTAATCGGACGTAAATTGGACCTTAATCGGAAGTAAATTGGACCTTAACCGGACGTTCTAGGGGACGTGAATTGGACCTTAACAGGACGTCCAATTTTGGTCCAAATGCCACGTTGCCAAACGCCCAATGGAGGTCCACTTAACATCCGAAGGGACGTTCGGTGGACGTCAATTGGGCCTTCATAGGACGTCCCAGTTTGGTCCAATGTCTTGCTGCCGAACATCCATCTAATGTCGTGGGAAATAAAAAATATATTTTTTAAGGAACTTATATTACATCTTATATTAAATTACAATTATTGGATATTACATTATTTACATTAAATTACAATACACTTCTCCAAGAAATTAACGCACCACCTTAAATATGGGGTATTTTTGATGTCTCGTATTTCCTAAACCTGTTGTTTCATCTAAGTGATTTTTTTATAATATTATAGCCTAGGCTATAGGTTACCTCCTTAAGCTTGTCATGCACAGGGAGCTATGCTGTAATATATGTACATTATATCATATCGCTCTCTATAGTAATGAGTGAGCCTGCAGACAGAAAACAAATGGTTCCATATGTGCAGGCTCACTCATTACTATAGAGTGCGATGTGATATAATATATATTACAGTATAGCTCCCCGTGCATGACAAGCATAAGGAGGTACTTAACCTATAGCCTAGGGCCTAGGCTTGAATATTATAAAAAAATCACTTAGATGCAACAACAGGTTTAGGAAATTCGAGACATCAAAAATGCCCAATTTTTAAGGTGGTGCGTAATCGGCTGTATATACAGGGTGTAACAAAAATACACGTCATAAATTAAATCACATATTCTGGGACCAAAAATAGTTCGAATGAACCTAACTTACCTTAGTACAAATATGCACATAAAAAAAGTTACAGCCCTTTGAAATTACAAAATGAAAATCGATTTTTTCGATTATATCGAAAACTATTAGCGATTTTTTATTGAAAATGGACATGTGGCAGTATTATGGCAGGAATATCTTAAAGAAAAATTATGGTGAAATTTGTGCACCCCATAAAAATTTTATGGGGGTTTTGATCCCTTAGATCCTCCCAAACTTTTGTGTATGTTCCAATTCAATTTTATTATTGTGGTACCATTAGTTAAATTCAATATTTTTGTTTCTTAGTATTTTTCAGATAAGGCAGTTTTTATCGAGTTGTGACTTCTTTTTTAACATGTCTACATAAAAATTTTATGGGGGTTTTGTTCCTTTAAACCCCCCAAATGTTTGTGTACGTTCCAATTAAACTATTACTGAGGTACCATTAGTTAAACAGAATGTTTTTAAAACTTTTTTGCCTCTTTGTATTTTTTCGATAAGGCACATTTTATCGAGATCTGGCTTCTTTTTTAATATGGTTCAAAATATCCCTAAAAATATAAAGCATAAATAAGTCTGCATATTATTACCAAGTCTCCATAATCGTACTTAACCATATACAAATATGTGGTGGATTTGACAAATATTCAAAATATTTCGATAAAAATTGACTTTTCGAAAAAGCAATAAGAGGCAAAAAAGTTTTTAAAACGTTGTGTTTAAATGGTACTACAATAATAATTAAATTGAAACGTGCACAAAAGCTTGGGGGGGTTTAAAGGAACAAAACCCCATAAAATTTTTATGGGGTGTCCAAATTTTACTATAGTTTTTTCGTAAGATACTGCTGCCATAATAATGCCACATGTCCATTTTCAATAAAAAATCTCTAATAGTTTTCGATATATTGGAAAAAATCACTTCATCTTGTAACTTCAAATGAGTGATAAAGGCACAGAGACTTAGATGGCGAGGTCACATTGAAAGGATGCCAAACACGAGGACTCCAAAAATGGTACTAAACTACACTACAGCTTCAAGAAAGAGAAGAGGAAGGCCGAAAAATAGATGGAAGCAAGAGGTCGAAAAAGATTTGGAAAGAATGGTGCTACAGGGTCAGAAAAGAAAAATGAATAACAGGAAGGAATGGAGAAAAATCACATATCAAGCCAGAGAAGATCTCAGTACATAAAGAAACGTGAAAATGAAGAAAAAAAACAAACTTTTCAAGCCATGGGCCTCTAAGACCCTTGGTGCTATTATATATATATAACTTCAAAGGGCTGTAACTTTTCTTGTGTGCACATTTGTACTAAGGTAAGTTAGGTCCAATCAAACTATTTTTGGTCCCAGAATATGTGATTAAATTTATGACCTGTATTTTTGTTACACCCTGTATATATCTACATACTTCGTCTAATTTACTAACTGTTGCGCGTCATCCGCGTCGTAGCCTGTGAGGTCGCATGATACCAACACGAAATATTTAGGCGGTAGGTGTGTTCTTTTTTAGAATCACTTTGCCGAGTACACTGGAATTACAGCCACTAGACATATTTTATTATATACGCGTAGAAATAATATTTGAAGATTTCTATTAATGTTAACCTAAAGAAATACACAATAATATGTTTCATTTAATTTGTATAAATGGATTATAAAGCGTTTTTATGAAGCAGATTTGTTCGGATCACACTGTAACTGTAATCGAACGAAGGTGACATTTTAGAATAAATTGGTAACATTTATTTGACAGTTACGGTGATGACACTTCATATTTGTTTATATTCTTTACTATAAGTATCTGTTTTATTTATTATATTTACTGTTTTTATTATTTACTTTACTATAAAAAGATCCTCTACTATAAAAATATAAATTTCACCTAATTTTATAACGACTTGGAATAATCGAGGTATCTGACAACTTTTTTAGTTGTTATTGTAGACATACTTATACAAAGAAACCTACCGGCTTTTTGCCAAGAGTTCGGAGCCGTTTTTTAATTATTAACAATGCAGTGCAAAAACTCTTGCACTGCAAATCTTAAAAGATTATAACTTAATTCTTGTTCTCTATTTCTTAAGTTTTTACTTATTTACATTGAATATTAATTTGTTTTGTTGTATAATCCACGTTTACAATAATTATGTGACATATTTGATTTAAAATGGATTCAGGATCTTTTTATACTTTGGCAACTATGTCAACTTAGATCTCTGGCGTAGATAATGACGTGGAACAGTAAGTAAATTAGATGGACTGTAGGTTATATTTGGTTCTTGGGACATCAAAGTATATTTTTTAGACATTCTTAGTCACTGATGTGACATACCTCCGATTTGTTTTTTCATGAGTTTTGTAAGAGAGACTAAAAACTTTTTTTATAGTCACCTCCTGTTTTCATATATTTTTTGACATGTTTTGTAGTAAATTCAACTATCTATTTACTACAAAACATGTCAAAATTTACATGTGAAAGCAGATGATCCTAAAAATGGTTTTTCGTCTCCTACAAAATTCATGAAAAAGCAGATAGGAGAATTATTGTACATTACAATTCTCTGATGTTTGGGAAAAAGGGCTTAAGTCAGAATTGCACATCGATAATGTTTTGATGATTTCTACAGTACTGTAGTAGATTCTACTGTACATACAGTTTACATCTACAACAGTTTTTTTCTGGTCCAGAAATCATCAAAACATTATCAATGTGCAATTCTGACTTAAGTCCTTTTTGCCAAACATAAAAAAACAATCTGGTCATAACTGACCAATGAGCAATTTTAATTTAACCTAAATTACTACTGTTTCTTAAAATGAAGAGCTTACCCCATAGCGTCTCTTATCTAATCTAACAAGATCGTGCACTATTATTCTAACATACACAGGCACAGCACACAAGCACTATGCTCCGTTTTTCACTATCACCTATCACTCAAACTAGTTCAAAAGGATTTGTCCTCTTCAATCTTCTAGTTTGCCCAGTAGTATCGAGGAGCTGGATTTCCTCGATATTCTTGAACTTATGAAGTTGATGCTCGTGACCCTGCTATCTTCTTGATATTTGTTGATAAAGTAATAACTTATTATGCATGGACAATGTGGACTTTCTTCCAACTAGCCAATACACTTTTTATATCTCTCTTTTGCCTTTCATAGCTACAAGGCTATACATTTCCTTCTTGGTTTTTTTTTTGTAGGCCACTTTCAGCTGATTCTAAAAAAAATTAAAATGAACGGTAATTTTTCTATTCTTTACAATTAAAAATCAAAAGAAATAGGTACCTATTTACAGGTAATAATATGCATGTATAAATGATTCGTTTCATAAAGAATAAAGAAAATTGAAAACGGATTTTATAATACTTACAAAATTGTTTAAACAAGAGATCTAGCCAGAGCCCAGAGCAAAAACTAGCAGACAGTACAGCAAAAAAGCCACTAATTTCCATTTCCCACACCCCCTTATCGATGCACTTTTTTCCAATCAAAATTTTTACTTTACTAAATTTTTAGGTTATCGGTTATGTTATGAAAATGAAATGTGATGACCAATGACCACGAGACGCTACATAGATACTCGCGCGGCAAATTTGAAAATGAACGCAAATTGAACAGTACAATAAATGGCCTCTCTTAAAATCTTGTAATGGAAAATTTTACCCCTCCAGGAAGACATTGTACTATGTTCATAGAATATCTTGTGGTAACTTTCCACCCATAATTTAATCAGATAGATGTTCACGGAATAGAACGGTAGTACCTACATTCCTGGAATGTTTTGTGTTGTTAGGATTAAACTTTTATTTTATTTATTCTTGAATATTTCCTATTGTTAAACATTGTAACCAATAATTTACAAATAAGATTTTCATTACATTACATAAAATCAAAAACATTTTTTGGATATTAAACTATATAGTTTGTTTATAATTGTAATAATTGTATATACAATTTTGAATTAAGATTTAATCTTTTCGATTTAAACTACAGTAAAACCTGTGTTACCGGCCCCCTGCAAACACCGGCCACCTGTACTAACGGTCAGTTTAAAAATTCCCCAAACCAATTACAGTAAAACCTGTCAGTAACGGCCACTAAAAATGAAAAAGCTATTGGCCGATATAGAAAGGTGACCGGTATTGCCAGTTTTTGTAGTCTAGATATAATTGGTTTGGGGAATATTTAAACTGGCCGTTAGTACAGGTGGCCGATTTTATCAGGTGGCCAGTAACACAAGTTTTACTGTATATCTAGACTACAAAAACTGGCAATAACGGCCACCTTTCTATATCGGCCAATAGTTCTTTCATTTTAGTGGCCGTTACTGACAGGTTTGACTGTATTTCATTAACGTAAAGTTAACGCGTAAGTTAATATTTTATTGAATTATTTTGCTATTTGATCCCGTAATTGGTATAATGTGTCCAATATAATATATAAGCGTTCATAAAACGTCCGTATTTCGTCCAGTATGGACGTCCAAAGGACGTTCAACGTCGGACGTCCAAAGGACGTCCATATTTATTCCGTCCGAAGGACGTCCAACGTCGGACGTCCAAAGGACGTCCATATTTATTCCTTCCGAAGGACGTCCAAAATGGGACGTCCAAAGGACGTCCGTTTATAGTCCATGGACGTAAGGACCAAAAATGGACCTATTTTGGACGTCCAAAGGACGTCGTGTGCTATTAGGGTAAAGTAATCGTTTCGTTTCTGATTCAATCCGTTTCAATAAAGATCGGATGCAATGGAATTATTTTCGGGACGCCTATGTCCAGCAATGAGCCCAAAACAGCTGATGATGACTTTACATAGAAAAATTAATGATTATTAAGAGGATCGGTACGTTTCTTCGGCTGCAATGCTATTCAAATGGGGATTCATTTTTTTTTTCGAATCCTGAGAAAACTAACAAGTATTTTGACAAAATTTAAACGCAAAATGAAAGATTGCGTTATTAGCGAGGGCCGAAAGTCCCTGAGAACTTCTATAATGTTTATTTTAATAAGTTACAGGGGTGAAAAGCTAAGAGAAAATTTAGTGGTATTTTTAATTTCAAATATCTCATTTAAAATAAACTTTTATTTATTCTAAGGTACTTTCGGCCCTCGTTAATAATTTAGTCTTTCATTCTGCGTTAAATTTTTCAAAAATATTTATTGGTTTTTTCAGAATTCGAAAAAAATCAACACAATGTCCGTAGTAATTTACCAAATATATATTTGTCATACAACGCACTCAGTCGAATAGAATATTGTCAGTCAGACACTGACAATCAGTGACAATTTTAAATAATTATTTGACATGAATCGGGAATATTTTGAGTTGTTGATTAAATAATATTGATATATATGCTGTGAGCTCGTACGTAGAGGGGATATTTACAAATTCGCGAGCGCCAGTAGTGATAAGTCTGTAAACCTTTACCGGAAATTTGACATAAATGTCAAAGTGATTAATTTGACATGATAAATTTGACATGAATCGGGAATATTTTGAGTTGTTGATTAAATAATATTGATATATATGCTGTGAGCTCGTACGTAGAGGGGATATTTACAAATTCGCGAGCGCCAGTAGTGATAGGTCTGTAAACCTTTACCGGAAATTTGACATAAATGTCAAAGTGATTAATTTAAAATTAAAATTAAAAACATTAATTATAAAAAATATTTGTTGGTCAAAGCTGTGGTATATATTTTTGCCTTAAATATACTTACGTTTTAAATACTGAATTTAAGTTTTTTTAATGTTCCCTAATATGTAATTATAAATTAATATATTAATCTTAGCGCCATCTACACGATAATTGTGAAAGTATCCGAGGTAAGAAATTCATATTTTATCAATAGAACGTCAAAATGATTAGCATAATCTTTAAAAAATCGATTACAATTTAATTACTTTTTTGCGTTGTAAATATTAAGCGATAACAATTAAATAATAAATTCAAAAATTACCGGTGAAAGTTGAATTAGTAGTCCGCTAGGAGCGACACCAGCGAAGCTCAGAGCGTATAGTGTATTTGATAAACAATTGATTTAAAAGGTGAACTTCATAAAAAGTTATTTATTGTGTATTATTTATGGAAGCTAGAAGCAGGGAATACATCAAGATATATTCTGTGATCCAAGTATTTTGTTGTTAAAGATGTTCAAAATTTTAAGCGTTCCATAGTAACAACATATTATTAAAAAATCACTTTAACACTTTTCCTCTTTCCTCGATTAAGTATTAGTTTTTGTTGTAGGTACATATAAATTATTACAATCACTGAATACATAGCTAGTGAAAAAATTATCACATTTATTAACTGAATTAATAATTGGCAATTATACAAAAAATAACAGTTATCCAAGAACATTCAAAAGCCATCTCTTTAAGCTAGTTATGACATTGTCAAGTAGAATGACATTCTAGTAATATGTACATATCCATACCATACGTGTGAATTTTACTACACGTAATTTGCCATGTAAAGACAGAAAAGGTAGGGATAGCCGTAAAATATTTGCGAATTATGTACCCATGGCCTTAATGAAACTTCTAAAAATATTTTTTATCTTTAGTCAGACACAGATATACACCACATTTTGAGCGTTAGGAGTATGTAAGTCCAGGGCACCCTGCGAATTTGCATCGTTGTCCGATGCTCTGAATCATAGGCGTAACCAGGGGGGTTTGGGGGTTATAACCCCCCATTGTGATGTACTTTGAGCTCTATACGCTTAACACCATACCCCTCGGAGACATTCCAGTAGTTGTAACCCCTCCTTTCCAGTAGTTTTAACCCCCCTTAGGATTATCCTGGTTAAACCTATGCTCTGAATTTCCACAAAAATGCATGTTCGTAAGAACTCCTTGTTGTACCAGTGCTCTGCTATAGAGCAACAGGTACTGATGCTTGTCAAATCCATTAAATGGCAGAAGACTCTGTAGTATTTTTTTATTCGAGTATTGAGTAATGAGGAACGTAATAATGACAATTTTAATGTACGTAAAATGGTCATAAAGTACATAGTGTATAAAAAAGTTGTCAAATGTCATATTTAGCAACAAAATTAATTGAACTTCGTACATTATGTGTCAATGAATAAAAATAGGGCATTAAAATAGAAACGTATAAATAAATATTACCTAATAGCTGCACAACACTGGCATGAGTCAGTGTTGTGCAGCTGTGGCATGAAGCAGTGTTTCTTATCTTTTCATGTATAGTATGGTATAGTTAGACCCAAACCAAGACATCCAAAGTGAAAGTTATCCTGTAACACCAAATTGTTCTATATGGTCCATATAATGTTCAGAAAAAAGTCACACCATTTTGAGCGTCGGGTTTGGGGGGAGAGGGGGGAGAAATCTGTAAATTCGTCCATGGACAAGCTTATAAAATCAAAAAATCTTACAAAAAGTTCCAAGATCAAAATCTACAAATCCATCGTCAGACCTGTACTAACATATGGATGCGAAACGTGGACCATGACCAAAGCAAACGAAGAAAAGCTCAGACGTTTTGAACGAAAAATACTTAGAAAAATTTTCGGACCTCACCACGATATTATCACAAACCAGTATATCAATAGAACCAATATCGAATTAAAAGCACTCTAAAATGACGCCGATATTGTCCAATAAATTAAATGCAGTGCGAATAGACAGCGATTTGCCGATTGGATTCTGTCTTTTATTTCTTCAGTAACATCGTTGTCAGCTGTGATTACGGCCCCCAGATCCTTAAAACGTTATACTTTAAAATTAAAGGTGTTCACCGTTACATTTTGTTCTATCCTGTCTCTTCGTGTCGTTCTATTTATACACATGTATTTCGTCTTCTCTTCATTAATCTTCAGCCCTACTTCATTTGTTGCTCCTTACACCTTGCTAAAAATGCCTTTTATGGATAGGATGGAGTCCTTGGGACTCCAAGCTCGGGACCTTGAACCGATAACAATTCTGTTTTTATTTCCGCCAACCTCATGGCTTTCTCTAATACAAGGTAAAGTAGTGGAAGGGATGGCGGTTTTTGACAAAACACCGGTTTTCGGTTATACCTACCGGTTTTTTGCTTACGGTTTAACCTGGCGGTTATAACCGGCCAAAAAAACCGGTTTTCGGTTTTTTTAATACAATAGGTTACAATGTTACATTTACAATGCACTTTAGATTGCGATACTCCACTCGACTCGATATCAATATGATCAAAATGAGTACTATCGAAAGAACATCAATATCAATATAAATAAAACACAATTTTTAATAAAACCATTTTATTCTATTAATTATTATATTTATTTAGTTTTTATTTTATTATTATAATATATTTATTGATTATTATTATATATAATATAGCGTAAGATTAGTATATACATATTGCAATAATATACAATTTAACCCAACCATTTCAACTTATAAAAAATTTCCCAGACTCCTTCAAATGGGATTTAAAAAAAAATAATATCAACATAAATATTTTCACATAGAAGTATACAAGAAGTATAGAAGGGTACATACCAAAAGCATGGAGGCTGATAAGGGTGGCTTTTATACCCAAACCTCGCAAAATCGGACAGGAAAGGGCCAAGTCTCTGCGGCCATTAAGTCTGATGTCGTTCGTACTGAAGACCTTAGAAAAACTGCTCGATAGGCATATCAGGGATGGTGTATTGGTTGAAAGTCCGATACATCGGGGACAATATGCATATCGAGCGGGAGTCTCCACAGAAACGGCACTGCACCATCTTGTACAGAGAGTGGAGTACGTTCTAGAAAACCAAGAGGTGATGTTGGGTGCATTTTTAGATATTGAGGGAGCATTTGACAACACCTCCTACGAAGCGATCACAAAGGCGATCCGTCTAAAAGGAATAGACGAAACAAGCTGTAGATGGATAGACTGCATGCTGAGAAGCCGTGTGATATATGCTACGTTGCTAGAGGATACAGTGTCAGCTCAGGTAGCCAGAGGCTGCCCACAGGGGGGAGTCTTATCTCCTCTATTGTGGAATCTGGTCATGGATGGCCTGATAGCTAGACTCGACAACGATAGGCATCACGTCCTGGGCTATGCGGATGACCTAGTCATCTTAGCCCACGGAAAATTTAATGGTACAGTCAGAGATCGAATGCAACAGGCTCTGACCGTAGTTACAGAATGGACTTCAAATGTAGGGCTTAACATCAGTCCTCTAAAGTCCAAAATCATGAAATTTACTAAAAGAAGGAATTCAGAGGAATTGGGTCCTCTAAGTCTAAATGGTGTACATTTAAATCTGGTGAGTGAAGTAAAGTATCTCGGGATAATATTAGACTCAAGACTTACTTGGAATCAGCAGATAGAAAGAATAACGAAGAGAGCGGTATCTACGTTAATGGTAGCCAGACGTACTCATGGAAAAATGTGGGGGTTGAGACCAGACATGGTATATTGGACTTATAACATGGTGGTAAAACCCACAATTACATATGCATCAGTGGTATGGTGGCCAAAAGTGCAGCAAAAAAGTGCCATCATCAAATTAAGCAAGATGCAAAGACTTGCTTGTCTCGGGATCACGGGGGCTATGAGGGGCACACCTACGGCAGCTATGGAGGCACTACTGGATCTCCCTCCTTTACATATAACAATAAGAGGTAAGGCGAGAATGGGCTATTATAGACTGCGAGAAAACCTGAGCAACGTACCAGTTAAATCAGGACATAGTAAAATAACGAATGAAATTAATGATGACGAATGGATGATGATTTCTGACCATATGACATCAAGATATATACCTGAAGTACCTTTTCAAGTGGACATTTGCCCACGAGACGAATGGGACAGAGTAAACTCTCGACACAGACTGCAGGGTTGCACCTGGTATACGGACGGGTCTAAAACTGCAGACGGTTCGGGCGCAGGAATATTCTATAGTGGTGGAAATTTCAACATTTCTATTCCACTGGGGGAATGTACCTCCGTATTTCAGGCAGAGATTTTTGCAATCTTGCAGTGTGCAAGAGAAAACAACCTGAGGGCATTCGAACTGCAGCGGGTTAACATATGCACAGATAGCCAAGCAGCCATTGGGGCTCTTATAAGCCCTAAGGTGAACTCTAGGCTGGTGTGGGAATGTCGACAAGAACTTGATAGACTGGCACAACATAACAGTGTTATACTGGTATGGGTTCCAGGTCATCGGGGCATATACGGCAATGAAAGAGCTGATGCACTTGCCAAGAGATCATCAGCTACAAAATACCTGGGTCCAGAGCCGGCCGTGGGAGTGCCAAAAAGCACCGTCCGCGAACGAAAAAAAGCCTGGATCCGAAGCCAACACAACTCACACTGGGAGAGTGTACCCGGTCAAACACATGGCAAGATGTATATCGGACGGACATGTACTAGTAGAGCTGAGTTACTGCTGAAAACAAGCAGGAATCAGCTCAGAGTCATAACAGGTTTCCTCACTGGACATGCGCCAGTTAAGGGTCACCTACATACAATGGGGCTGTTTCATGGAGACTTGAGCTGCAGACTCTGTAACAGAGAACCTGAAACAGTCAACCATATCTTGCATGACTGTGAGACATTGGATCGGAGGCGGCAAACACTTTTCGGAGACATCGAAATGACTCCAAATTTATATGGCACCCTCCCACTAGACCTGTACAAGCTGGTACAGGGTTCCAGAATTCTGGAATGGGTTTCGTAAACAATGGAAGATGTACAATCAGCCAAGTGGCTGCAGTACAACCGGTTCACAACAGACGGCTTCCAGGGAAAAAAACATAAAAGTAGGTTGAATGCTCGAATATATGGAATTTATAGGAATAAAAGGCAGATTTCGAGCATATAGTTTAATCAAATCTTGCCCTTACTTTCGGTAACTTAGCATCATCAGGGGCATTTCGTCAAAACAGGAAGATATCCCAGCAAAATGTAGATAGGATTTGTACGGCAAGAAATTAGGTTATTTATAAGTCTTTAAATTACCTAATTTCTTGCCGTACAAATGTTATGTTAGCATTTGCGGTACAAATGCGCTGTTATTTATGAGTCTTTAAATTACCTAATTTCTTGCCGTACAAATGCTATCTACATTTTGCTGGGATATCTTCCTGTTTTGACGAAATGCCCCTGATGATGCTAGGTTAGCGAAAGTAAGGGCAAGATTTGATTAAACTTTATGCTCGAAATCTGCCTTTTATTCCTATAAATTCCATAAATATTTTACTTAAAAATAAATTGGATAATGCAATTTATCTTTTATTTTTACTACTATCAAAAAAATGTATCATGTATTTCTTTTAACACGTTTGTATATTTATACAAGGTGTCCCAAAAGTAGCGGAACGGTCGAATATTTCGCAAACTAAACATCGGATCGAAAAACTGAAAAACATGTTTTCAATAATTTTTAGAAATCTATCCAATGACATCAAATACGATCCCCCAGACCACCCCTTGGAGGTGGGGTGGGGGGCAACTTTAAAATCTTAAATGGAAAGCCCCAGTTTTTATTACAGATTTGGATTTCTTATGTAAAAGTGAGTAACTTTTATTCAAAACTTTTTTCGAATTATGGAGACATGGCGCTATAATCGGAAAAAACCATTTATCGTGACACCATAGGTAAATTATATAAACGGTCTAACATCTCGAAAAATACACTTCCAAATGAAAAGCCAAAAAATACGTACTTAATATTTTTTAAAATCCTATCGAATACCACTAAACTTGATCCTCCACCCAACCCCCTAGAGGTGGGGTGGGGGGTAACTTTAAAATCTTAAAGAGCAACCTCCATTTTTTATTGTAGATTTGGATTCGTCATGAAAAATTAATCAACATTTATTCGAAACATTTTTTAGAATTGTTGATAGATGGCGCTATAATTGGAAAAAGACAATTTAGTAGCGCCATCTATCAACTATTGCAAAAAATGTTTCGAATAAATGTTGCTTAGTTTTTCATGACGAATTCAAATCTGCAATAAAACATGGAGGTTGCCATTTAAGATTTTACAGTTACGTCCCACCCCAAGTCGTGGGGGTGAGGTGGAAGGTCATGTTTAGCGTTATTCGATAGGTGTTTGAAAAATATTAAACACATATTTTTTGATTTTTCATCCGGAAGTGTACTTCTCGAGATATTAGACCGTTTCTATAATTTACCTATGGTATCACGATAAATTGCTTTTTCCGATTACAGCGCCATCTATACGTAACTCGAAAAAATGTCTTGAATAAAAGTTGCTTACTTTTACATAGGGAATCCAAATCTGAAATAAAAACTTGGGGTTTCCATTTAAGATTTCAAAGTTACCCCCCCACCCCACCTCTAGGGAATGGAGTGGGGGATTGTATTTGATGTCATTGGATATATTTTTAAAAATTATTGAAAACGTATTTTTCAATTTTTCGATCCGATGTTAATTCGCGAAATATTCGACCGTTCCACTACTTTTGGGACACCCTATATAATAGGTACGTACATTTTAACTCATTTAATACTTCCTGCATGGAAGTAGGGTTTTGAATCCTATCGTTTTGAAAACGTAGAGAAATTCTTGGAGATTCGTATTCGTGATTGGTAATTCGATATTCTTAGTCAGAACATTATTTTTGGTAATGAGAAAAGTTATTCACCCACTTTCAATGTCAAGAGTCAAGTGTGAAAAATAGATGATGTTTGCGTCTACTTCAACCAGATCACTTCTTATTATGATTACAAATACCTTTTCAACGAAATATTATAATAAAACTTAATTGTTTTTGGCTAATGTGAGTTTACAGTTTCAGTTTGTTTCTGTATTTATAAAATAAAATTTGAATTATGGTTTTGTTTGGAATAATTACTTGAGAATAATAATTATGATTGGGATCCAAAATAATGCTTAACCTAATCCTTATCACCGTAAAAACCTAATAACCGGTTTTTACTTTAAAAAGAAAAAACCGGTTATAATCGGGACAAAAAAACAACCGGTAAAACCGGTTATTACTAAGTAAAAAACCGGTTTTAGGTTAAAACCGGTAGGTTTTTTCCATCCCTATGGAGATAGCGCATCACCATGTTTGAGTCCACTGTTGATTTCAAAGCTGCCAGACAGTTTATTATTTACACGTACTTTAGATATTCCACCCTCCTTTACAGACTTTGGTCGTCCGAATGAGTTTCTTTGGCATTGAGAACTCCGCCATGTCATTAAATACTTGATTTCTTTCTACGCTATAATATGCCTGTCGAAAGTCTATGAAGAGATTGTGTATGGATCTGTTATACTCCCATCCCTTCCCATATGTTTATTACACTTTAATAATGTGGGGACAGCCTAATTTAATACTTCTTTTCTCTTTTCTGACCTCTAATCTATCAACATAATATTGTGAAACATTGTGAGCTTTTACATACCTACACAAGATCATACATCACTGGCGACGCGTCCATGTAACCACTATTACCATTGGTAACAGTTAAAACATTGCAAATAAATATTTTGTGACGATCAATAATTCTATTTACCAATAAAAATATATTATTATATTATGTGGTAATAGTACCTAACTCAGTAAATAGCCAACTACTCGTAGACACGAAAATATTGGCGAGTTTATGTGACTAAGTTGCAATTTATTATACTCTGTTACCAGACTCATTCCTGGTTACAATGGTTATATACTAACGCTGGCGCCCGGAACCGGCTAGTGACTGAAAATTTTGAAGAAGCGACGGCATAAGCGCGCTGTGTATCAGTAGCGCTGTTACTAGATTTAAAATTGGTGACAGTACCTATAAAAAGTGTGCGTGCAGTTAACCATGGATGAGTGTCGCTTCTTAATCGATCAACTACTTGAGAAGTAATTCTCCTTGTATAATTTTGAAGAAAAAATGAGATTAAAAATGAAAGACCTATTTTAAACAATTTAAAAAAGGAATTAACAAAAGTAGTTCGATATTTTAAATTTATTTGGTACAGTGAAAATCCTTGGTTATATTATGGTTGCAAGAAAAATATACTGTATTGTTGGCCATGTCTTCTGGTTTCTACAGAAAAATGGGTGGACCAGGTTTACGATTTAAACAGTGTTAGATTTTTAAAAAGGCGACATGAAATTTCTCCATTACCTACATGTATACCCAATTTGATTCAGTTTGGCAAAACAAAAATCAAAAGTTCTCTTAACCAAGCTTTTAAAGCAAATATTGCTAAACATAATGAGTTTGTTAAAAAAATAGATAGGTATATCCTTAGCACACTTATAATAGATACTGTATGTTTTTGTGCCAAACAAGAACTAGCGTTTCGTGGTCATTTTGAGTGCGACGACTCTGACAATCCAGGCAATTACAGGGAATTGTTAACATTAATTGTCAAAAAAGATCAAAAATTTTGTCAACATCTAGAAACATGTTTTTTCGAGAGTTTCAAGTGATATACAAAATGATATTATTGAAGCTACACTCACCGGCACAAAATTCCGCCACCCAAAATTTTTAATTAAGTTTATGACAATTTATAACTTTATTATTTGTGCTCCGATTTTCAAGATTCTTACACCAGCTTGTAGGTACATGTATTCATATTGTTTGACATTATTCCGGCAACAAAAAATTTTGCTTGCATGTCATTGTACAGGGGTGAAAAGAAGCGTTGTATTTTCTCCTAATTTTAAAAAATTCTGTGGAAAAATGGAATAGCTGATTTTTTTCGTAGTCCTGTCATATTTTTCCAGAGGCATCACCAACATTTTGTTTTTTGAATTATCCGAATATCTTTTTTCTTGTAAGATCTGTACCATTTTTTGTAAATAAAAACACTGATTGACTCATACAATTGAGGTTGGATTGATAAGATTAGAATGGCCCGCATGCAGCCCAGATCTCAGTCATATTGAGCATTTATGGGATGAATAAAAAAAAGCTATTTGCCGTCATCCTAGGCGTCCAGAAAATTTGGTACAATTATGGCCCTGGTAGAGGAATATCGGGCTATTCCCCAGGCAAGGAAAACACATATTTATTAGATGCCAAACAGATTGCGAGCAGTCGTCGCTGCAAGAGGTGGACATAACCGCTATTGAATTGTTTTGTTTTGTTGTTAAATTTGTTTTATTTTGTTAATTTTAGTACGTTTGATATTTTTAATTACCTAAATAAACCTTCAAAGCAGTGTTTTTAATTACAGCTCTTACAAAAAAAGAGATATTCAGATAATTCAAAAAACAAGACCTTAGTGATACCTCCAGGATAATACAAAAGGAGTATGAAACAAAATCATCCCTCCAATTTTTCCACAGAATTTTTTAAAGTTAGGAGAAAAAACAACGCTTATATTCACCCCCGTATAATGACATCTAAGCAAAATTTTTTTTTAACGAAATAATAGCAATTGACATCAATACATGTACCTACAAACTCGTGCAAGAATCTTTAAAATCGAAGTACAAATAATTAAGTTATAGCGTTGACTGCTAAATATACTATATCCGTATTTATCAATCAACGGTTATAGCGTTGACTGATAAATATACTGGTAAATATAAATATATCCGTATTTATCAATCAACGGTTATAGATTGTCAAACTTAATCAAAAATTTGGGGTGGCGGAATTTTTTGCCGGTGAGTGTATATATACATTTAGCCATATCTTCATTTTTTTAAATAAGATTTTTTGCATCTGGTTTTGGTAGCACTTCAGAAAAAGTCACGCGTCGCCACTGTTATACATGGGTCTAGGACGTTTCATCGCCGCCGTTTCGATGCCGCCAGTTCGATGCCGATGCCGGCCGATTCATCGCCAGTCAATTAATCGCTATCTGATAAATTTCCGAATTTTTGACAGTTACAATTATTAGTTATTTTTAGTATTAATTAGGAATTCTAGGAAATGCGAGATATGACGGCGATGAAATGGACTGGCGATGAACCGGCGGCATCGAAACGTCCCATTCCGGTTATACATATACAGGTATATACAAATTTACTTTTATAATTTTTTCCTTTTTTAAAACTGTGAAATAATTTTAGTGAAGAGTATATAAGAGATACTAAGTAAATAGATACTTACGCTAAATCAAACAAGTCTTTATATTTAAAACTTTTGGAATAAGCGAAAGCTCTCGAAAATTTCGCTATTGGAAAATTAGCCACTACATAAGTACATCGCTTGGCTTCGTCCACTCCTTTAACTACTTTATCTTTATAATCATTATACATCACATGGTTAATAACAGTTCTTTCTCTTATAAACATCATTTTTCGATCTTTAACGTAATTGTTAAGAATATCATTATCATTAACAGGGGCGAATACCCTATCACTGCCAATTTTTTCCAGTAATGTCTCTTTGTAGATATTTTCATCGTCTCTTTCTGATATTATTTGGTCTCGCACAGCATTAGCTCTATTGGTCACCCATTTGTGATGGTTTTTTCCTATGTCTTCCGGTGCGGTTATAGGCAACGTGAATTTGGACAGTGTTAAAAAAGCTGTCAAGTTTGCTGTGTAAAACGCTGTGAGGATCAGTATAAATAACCACCAAGTTGAGAACAAAAGACGTGTTGAGTCTGGAACAAAAAAGGCGTATTAAATAGAATAACGACAAACATATTTTCTTAATAATCTTACGCCTATCAGAGAGTCTATAACTCCTAGTGAGTGCGTCCAATTTCGCGCAGAGAAGTTTAGTTCAGAAATATAACTATGTATATGGGAGGCTATAAGTGAGAGACTGATAAAAATGAATCTAACAAAAGGAGCTTCAACTTAGATCTCTTGAATACCGACATAATGTTCCTGGTCGACTTAGAGTACTCCGAAGTTTTGTGGTCTGGTGGATAGTGTACTGCTATTTCGTCTTCCTCCCCTCCAATTAGTTGTCTGTGAGATCTGGCGGTGTGACCAATTTTGGAAGTAGTTTCGGTAGCAACATCCGTACAGGTAGTAAGTTTCGCCCTTAGAAAGTTTGGATGGAGGAACAGATTGATAACCTTTCATCAGCGTTGCTCCCGAGCTTCTAGTCTTCTACCAATCAGAAGGTCCATGTTAAGTCAGGTGATAACCCGAACATAGTAAACCTAGATCGGTTTTAGAAACAATGTTTTTAGAAACTCACTCTTTTTTTGCGACTTTTTTAATACTTCATGTGAAAAACTATTATTGATTTATTTCTATTAAAAGTCATAAAAACAGGGCATTTCATTTACAATTATTAACGTACTACGGTTTGAAATTAAAAAATAATTGCTAACCATTTGTAAACACGCATTATTTTTTATTTTATTAGATTTCAGTGTGAATACACGAAAAAACATTACCTATTTTATAGTCGTATACCGATATTATAGAGTATGTGTTTGTAAATCAACGAGATATCAATAATTTTTAAAATCCTGTCTGCAGATTACAAATAAAAATAAAAAAATGAATAACTAAAACTATGTATTTATGTTTAGTATACTGTATTATTACTTATATTATTAATTTGTGATATATTGATAGATCTCAAATCTCTCTCTTCAATCCTGACCCCCCGGAGGGAGTGTAGTGGTCGACGTGATGTCGTGTATTGTCCGTCTCCAAGGATCCCTGTCTCTGGTATTTTTTTGCAACTCATGCATAGGTCTTTTGCATATTCCTGTAATTTGATGATCCATCTTGTTGGGGATCTTCCTCGTGATTTTCGACTTTCTCCCTTTCCTTGTATAATGAGTCTTTCCATGTTTTATGTGCTTGCTCTCATAACATGTCAAAAGTATTTTAAATGGATTTTACTGGAAAGTCGTTGGCTAACTTTTAGCTCTCTTTAAATTGAATTATTTGTCCTACGGTCACATACGGTCGAACATTTCAGTGGCGCCTATTTTTTTTTTTTTTTTCGATTGTCTCAGGGTCCAAGACTCACATCCGTAGGTCAGTATTGGGAATATTAAGCAGTTGATCAACCTCATCTTTAACGCTCTTGAAATTTGACAGTCCTGCCATATTGTGGTTATTTTTGCTGTGACAACTTTTGCTAAGTCACATCTACGTTTTATTTCTTTCTGTAGTGACGGTGTGTTTGTGATCAATGATCCCAGATATAAGTATGAGCTCACAAACTCAAACCAGTCAATTGTGGTTGTGTGGATGCAGTGGCGTGCGGTGACTTTTTCTAAAGGGGAAGCGATTCAATAAGGATATAAAAATATTTTCTTAAGGGTCGAGGGTCGAGCAACTTTCCACCTGATAACACTCTGATGCGCAGGGGCTCTCTATCAGCAAAGTACTTAATTATGTGAGACGTCCTGCGTACAAGGACTCACACACTAAATCCGTGACGCGTGAATGCGTGAGGCACTCTATTCCCGCTATTTCTAGTGACTAGTGACCTATCATTGATCTGTATTGCTAGCTCGGGCCTTGAGTCCTCGTGCCGGGCTTGGTTTTCTAAAGAAGAATCATATTAAAAAAAATATACTCCGAGGCATTTTCCACAACACACAACTTTCACTAAAATGACACTTATTTATACTCGAGGTCTATTCTCCTATCAACTTCTGATAATTGTTGAATGTAGTCTTTTTTAATGGATAATAGGGCTAACTTTCAAAGTCTGTCTTCGCTTGTTGAATTTCTTTTAAACTCTTAATTTGAAACTTTTACTGCATCTTAATACTGCAAAACTTCGTTCAACTGATGCACTTGTGGCTGGGATAGTTAGTAGTACTAATTCACACAACTTGACCACTTCACTCAGCGACTTGTTTAAACCAGTAGTTATAAAGAAATCCCAGATTTCTGGGATTTCTTTATCATTCATGTCAGTTGTTTCATAAATGATTCTTAAATGAGAATTCAAAGCTGGCATATCAAAAACTTTTCATTATTTAATCGTAATGACATAAATTCCTCTGTGGGAAATTTTGATGAATTATAATTAGAAATATTATAGTCTAGGCGCCAAATAGAGGTCACCGTGTCATTTTCAATTCTGATGGACAAACTCAACGGTTTCTTATGGATTTTGGGCTGCTGATTACGAATTTCGAGGGGGGATTTCGATCCGAGTGGTCAAAAAATTGTCATAAACAATTTTATTGTTTATAAATTGTTTATAAGGATTTGGCTCATAAACTAAAAGAGATAAAAAAATGTTTCAAATAAAAGTTGTTCCCTAATAAAAACCGAGAAAACAACCGTTTACTAAACTTAAATCCGACAATTACAACTCAAGATATTGTAAAATTAGTGCACAATGCAAATTGCAAAATAAGTATTTTTCGAAGCTTTACCGATCGTAACTCGGCTTCTACGCATGCAAATGAGCCTTATAAGGTGTCCTTTTAAAGCTTAATTAAGAGGCTTTCAAACAAAGTTTGTTAAATTATTTGATCTTCATTTGTTTTAAAGTTATACCCGTTTGAAGTTATAATTTTCTTAAAAAAATTGTAAATTAATTTGTTTATAAAGGTTTCAAGCAAACTTGAGCTATAAACATTTCTACTTTAATTGACAATAATGATAAAAGAACTCAAAAGGAACAATTTGAGCTTACGAAAATGTTCGAAGTTTATTTTTGGCTAAGATGTCGATATTTTAATGGCGCGCTATGAGACGCAAGATTGGCTCACAGTCTTGTAAGTATGTATTCTTCGACGCTTTATCGATCGTAACTCGGCTTTTACGCATGAAAATGAGCCAATATGTGATATCCATATAAAAATGGGTCGAGTTATTTTGCAGCATCATCATTGCATATAAAACGAGCATTTATGATGTGGCGGCATACACACAATTGACGGGCCTTGATGATGCTGCAAAAGAACTAGATCCACTTTATATGGATATCATATAGATAATTAGACTCTGAAGCCTCAAAAAGTTTTAGTTTTACTGCCTACAAGAACAGACTTGTACCACCATGTAACTGTTAAAATTTCGCTAAGAACTTATGCAGATGTAAAAAAGCTGATATTCCCTGTATATCTCTATGCAGATTTGCAGATGCAAAAAAATGTTTGTAAAAATAGTATTAATAAATAATATCAACTTACTTTTTAGTTATACTTCTGAAATATTAGTTTTTAATGTTTTTTTCTGATTTAGTGCAAAAAATAGAAGACAATGTAAATAGAATGAAAGGTGATACGAGGTACAGTATGATGATTTAATTATAAGAATTATATGATAAAATTTTATTAGGATCTTCAAAAATGAAAAATGAAGATACCCTAATAGCACACGACGTCCAATGGACGTCCAAAATAGGTCCATTTTTGGTCCTAACGTCCATGGACTATAAATGGACGTCCTTTGGACGTCCCATGTTGGACGTCCTTCGGAAGGAATAAATATGGACGTCCTTTGGACGTCCGACGTTGGACGTCCTTCGGACGGAATAAAAATGGACGTCCTTTGGACGTCCGACGTTGGACGTCCTTCGGAAGGAATAAATATGGACGTCCTTTGGACGTCCGACGTTGGACGTCCTTCGGACGGAATAAAAATGGACGTCCTTTGGACGTCCGACGTTGGACGTCCTTCGGAAGGAATAAATATGGACGTCCGACGTTGGACGTCCTTCGGAAGGAATAAATATGGACGTCCTTTGGACGTCCGACGTTGGACATTCTTCGGACGGAATAAAAATGGACGTCCGACGTTGGACGTCCTTCGGATGGAACAAATATGGACGTATATATACTGGACGAAATACGGACAATTCCCTAATAGCACACGACGTCATTTGGACGTCCAAAATAGGTCCATTTTTGGTCCTAACGTCCATGGACTATAAACGGACGTCCCATGTTGGACGTCCTTCGGAAGGAATAAATATGGACGTCCTTCGGACGGAATAAATATGGACGTCCTTTGGACGTCCGACTTTGGACGTCCATACTGGACGAAATACGGACGTTTTATGAACGCTTATATTGGACACATTATACCAATTACGAGATCAAATAGCAAAATAATTCAATAAAATATTAACTTGCGTTAACTTTACGTTAATGAAATACAGTCAAACCTGTCACTAACGGCCACTAAAATGAAAGAACTATTGGCCGATATAGAAAAGTGGTCGTTATTGCCAGTTTTTGTAGCCTAGATATACAGTACAACCTGTGTTACTGGCCACCTGTACTAACGGCCAGTTTAAAAATTCCCCAAACCAATTATATCTAGACTACAAAAACTGGCAATACCGGTCACCTTTCTATATCGGCCAATAGCTTTTTCATTTTTAGCGGCCGTTACTGACAGGTTTTACTGTAATTAGTGTGGGGAATTTTTAAACTGGCCGTTAGTACAGGTGGCCGGTGTTGGCAGGGGGCCGGTAACACAAGTTTTACTGTAGTTTAAATCGATTAGATCGAAAGATTAAATCTTAATTCAAAATTGTATATTAAATTATTACAATTATAAAACTATATAGTTTAATATCCAAAACATGTTTTGATTTCATGTAATGTAATGAAAATCTTATTTGTAAATTATTGGTTACAATGTTTAACAACAGGAAATATTCAAGAATAAATAAAATAAAAGTTTCCCCTAACAACAAAACATTCCAGAAATTCTACTATCAAAGTTCTATTCCGTGAACATCTGATTAAATTATGGCTGGAAAGTTACCACAAGATATTCTATGAAAAGAGTACAATGTCCTCCTGGAGGGGTAAAATTTTCCATACTCTAAAGAGAGGCCATTTACTATTCAATTTGCGTTCATTTTCAAATTTGCCGCGCGAGTATCTATGTAGCGTCGCGTGGTCATTGGTCATCAAGTCATCAATTATTTCATTTTCATCATAAGATAACCTAAAAATTTAGTAAAAATTTTGATTGGAAAAAAATGCATCGATAAGGGGGTGAAAAATGGAAATTAGTGGCTTTTTTTGCTGTACTCAACTGTACTGTTTAGTATGCTAGTCTTGGCTATGGCTGGATCTCTTAAACAATTATGTAAGTATTATAAAATCCGTTTTCAATTTTCTTTATGAAACGAATCATTTATGCATGTATTATTACCTGTAAATATTTTGATTTTTAATTGTAAAGAATAGAAAAATTACCGTTCATTTCAATTTTTTTTAGAATCAGCTGAAAGTGGTCTACAAAAAACCAGATATAACCAAAATAAAGATATAAAAAGTGTATTGGCTAATTGGAAGAAACAACATTGTCCATGCATAATAAGTTATTACTTTATAAACAAATATTAATACCTAGGAATGGAACCTGGATATAATCATCAAGAAGATAGCAGGAATCCCGACAAACAACTTAAATAAGTACAAGAATATTGAGGAAATCCTCCTCGATACTACTGGGCAAACTAGAAGATTGAAGAGGACAAAGCCTTTTGAACTAGTTTGAGTGATAGGTGATAGTGAAAAGCAGAGCATAGTGCGTGATGTGGCTGTGTATGTTAGAATAGTGCACGATCTTGTTAGATTAGATAAGAGACGCTATCGGGTAAGCTCTTCATTTTAAGAAACATTAGTAATTTAGGTTAAATTAAAATTGCTCATTGGTCAGTTATGACCAGATTGCTTTTTTTATGTTTGGCAAAAAGGGCGTAAGTCAGAATTGCACATTGCTAATGTTTTGATGATTTCTGGACCAGCAAAAAACTGTTGTAGACGTAAACTGTATGTACCAATAAAAAGAGCCGATTTTTCTGGTCCAGAAATCATCAAAACATTATCGATGTGCATTTCTGACTTAAGCCCTTTTTCCCAAACATCAGAGAATTGTAATGTACAAATTCTCCTATTTGATTTTTCATGAATTTTGTAGGAGACGAAAAACCATTTTTAGGATCATCTCCTGCTTTCACATGTAAATTTTGACATGTCTTGTAGTAAATAGATAGTTGAATTTACTACAAAACATGTCAAAAAATATATGAAAACAGGAGGTAACCATAAAAAAGTTTTTAGTCTCTCTTACAAAACTCATGAAAAAACAAATCGGAGGTATGTCACATCAGTGACTATATCCAGGGAATGTCTAAAAAATATACTTTGATGTCCCAAGAACCAAATATAACCTTTATATATATACAGGGTGTAACAAAAATACAGGTCATAAATTTAATCACATATCCTGGGACCAAAAATAGTTTGATTGGACCTAACTTACCTTAGTACAAATGTGCACAAAAGAAAAGTTACAGCCCTTTGAAGTTATATATTAATAGCACCAAGGGCCTTAGAGGCCCATGGCTTGAAAAGTTTGTTTTTTCTTCATTTTCACGTTTCTTTATGTACTGAGATCTTCTCTGGCTTGATATGTGATTTTTCTCCATTCCTTCCTCTTATTCATTTTTCTTTTCTGACCCTGTAACACCATTCTTTCCAAATCTTTTTCGACCTCTTGCTTCCATCTATTTTCCGGTCTTCCTCTTCTCTTTCTTGAAGCTATAGTGTAGTTTAGTACCCTTTTCGGAGTCCTCGTTTTTGGCATCCTTTCAATGTGACCTCGTGATTTAAGTCTCTGTGCCTTTATCACTCATTTGAAGTTACAAAATGAAAAGTGATTTTTTCCAATGTATCGAAAACAATGTGCTTTTGTGCACGTTTCAATTTAATTATTATTGTAGTACCTACCATTTAAACAACGTTTTAAAAACTTTTTTGCCTCTTATTGCTTTTTCGAAAAGTCAATTTTTATCGAAATATTGTGAATATTTGTCAAATCCACCACATATTTGTATATGGTTAAGTACGATTATGGAGACTTGGTAATAATATGCAAACTTATTTATGCTTTACATTTTTAGGTATATTTTGAACCATATTAAAAAAGAAGCCAGACTCGATAAAATGTGCCTTATCGAAAAAATACAAAGAGGCAAAAAAGTTTTGAAAACACTCTGTTTAACTAATGGTACCTCAGTAATAGTTTAATTGGAACATACAACATTTGGGGGGTTTAAAGGAACAAAACCCCCATAAAATTTTTACGTGGACATATTAAAAAAGAAGTCGCAACTCGATAAAAACTGCCTTATCTGAAAAATACTAAGAAACAAAAATATTGAATTTAACTAATGGTACCACAATAATAAAATTGAATTGGAACATACACAAAAGTTTGGGAGGATTTAAGGGATCAAAACCCCCATAAAATTTTTATGGGGTGCACAAATTTCACCATAATTTTTCTTTAAGATATTCCTGCCATAATAATGCCACATGTCACATGTCCATTTTCAATAAAAAATCGCTAATAGTTTTCGATATAATCGAAAAAATCCATTTTCATTTTGTAATTTCAAAGGGCTGTAACTTTTTATGTGCATATTTGTACAAGGTAAGTTAGGTTCATTTGAACTATTTTTGGTCCCAGAATAATGTGATTTAATTTATGACCTGTATTTTTGTTACACCCTGTATATACAGCCCATTATGCACCACCTTAAAAATTGGGCATTTTTGATGTCTCGAATTTCCTAAACCTGTTGTTGCATCTAAGTGATTTTTTTTTATAATATTCTAGCCTAGGCCCTAGAATATGTTACCTCCTTATGCTTGTCATGCACAGGGAGCTATACTGTAATATATATTATATCACATTACTATAGAGAGCGATATGATATAATATACATATATTACAGCATGACAAGCTTAAGGAGGTAACCTATAGCCTAGGCTATATTATAAAAACATCACTTAGATGGGACAACAGGTTTAGGAAATACGAGACATCAAATATACCCCATATTTAAGGTGGTGCGTTAATTTCTTGGAGAAGTGTATTGTAATTTAATGTAAATACTGTAATATCCAATAATTGTAATTTGATATAAGATGAAATATAAGTTCCTTAAAAAATATATTTTTTATTTCCCACAATACATTCTCCACAGGTCTAAATATCGTCGCTAGACGTCCACCGAATGACCTTCCAGGACGTTAGATGGATGTTCAGCAGCAAGACATTGGACCAAACTGGGACATCCTATGAATGCCCAAATGACGTCCACCGAACGTCCCCTCCGACGTTAGGTGGACCTCCATTGGACGTTTAACAACTTGGCCTTTGGACCAAAATTGGACGTCCTGTTAAGGTCCAATTCACGTCCCCTAGGACGTCCGATTAAGGTCCAATTCACGTCCCCTAGGACGTCCGATTAAGGTCCAATTTACGTCCGATTAAGGTACAATTTACGTCCGCTTAAGGTCCCATTTACGTCCGATTAAAGTCCAATTTACGTCCGATTAAGGTCCAATTTACGTCCGATTAAGGTCCAATTTACGTCCGATTAAGGTCCAATTTACGTCCGATTAAGGTCAAATTTACGTCCTATTAAGGTCCAATTTATGTCCGATTAAGGTCCAATTTACGTCCGATTAAGGTCCAATTTACGTCCGATTAAGGTCCAATTTACGTCCCCTAGGACGTCCGATTAAGGTCCAATTTATGTCCGATTAAGGTCCAATTTACGTCCGATTAAGGTCCAATTTACGTCCCCTAGGACGTCCGATTAAGGTCCAATTTGCGTCCGATTAAGTTCCAATATACGTCCCCTCGGACCTTAGATGGACGTCCAATGGACGTTCGGTAGCGCGACATTTGGACCAAAATAGGACGTATAAAGGACGTTCCTCGGACGAAAACGGACGTCCAAAGGACGTCCCTAAAGTCCGTGAAGGACGTCCAATGGACGTCCATTGGACGTCCTTGTGCTATTAGGGTAACGTATGTATACATAGAAATTATAATTTGCATCGAGAAGTTAGCGCGTGAACCTTTACGCGGTGAGCCGATCTTGCGCCTCATAGCGCGCGCCATTAAAATATCGACATCTTGGCCAAAAATAAACATATGAACATTTTTGTAACCTCAAATTGTTTCTTTTGAGTTTTTCTATCATTATTGTTCATTAAAGTATAAATTTATACGAAGCAAGTTTTCAATCCTAATAGCAAATAATTAATATTGAAAAATATCAAAAATCACTAAAAGATTTTTAAATTGAAAACTTACTGGTACATCCCCATGTATACGCCTCCAAGACTTCTACAATTTGCAAGTCATATGGATGCTGCAGTAAAGACGATAGGGAAGGAATTCTAAACCTTGCAATTCAAATCCCCCGTCTGCAACCGGCTAGGAACTGAAAGATGCACCATAGTTACTCTACTGAGTAATACGAAAATAAAATAATAAAAATGTGTACCATTTTTATTCGGCAGCAATACGTAGGAAAAACAATCTTACTTTTTAATTAGAATAAGGAGTGCAGCCAGTCCCTTTAACTGCAGTTTTCTGCTCTTATTGGAGCGTCATCAGAAGGAACGTAGGCACTGTTCTCCTTAATCCAATCAAATTGCATCGAAAGGTTTTCCCAAATATTGCAGCCAAAGTGATGGTAATGGGTGGCTAGCGCCATCTGGCCGTAAAAATACGAAGCAAGTTTTCAATCCTAATAGCAAATAATTAATATTGAAAAATATCAAAAATCACTAAAAGATTTTTAAATTGAAAACTTACTGGTACATCCCCATGTATACGCCTCCAAGACTTCTACAATTTGCAAGTCATATGGATGCTGCAGTAAAGACGATAGGGAAGGAATTCTAAACCTTGCAATTCAAATCCCCCGTCTGCAGCCGGCTAGGAACTGAAAGATGCACCATAGTTACTCTACTGAGTAATACGAAAATAAAATAATAAAAATGTGTACCATTTTTATTCGGCAGCAATACGTAGGAAAAACAATCTTACTTTTTAATTAGAATAAGGAGTGCAGCCAGTCCCTTTAACTGCAATTTTCTGCTCTTATTGGAGCGTCATCAGAAGGAACGTAGGCACTGTTCTCCTTAATCCAATCAAATTGCATCGAAAGGTTTTCCCAAATATTGCAGCCAAAGTGATGGTAATGGGTGGCTAGCGCCATCTGGCCGTAAAAATACGAAGCAAGTTTTCAATCCTAATAGCAAATAATTAATATTGAAAAATATCAAAAATCACTAAAATATTTTTAAATTGAAAACTTACTGGTACATCCCCATGTATACGCCTCCAAGACTTCTACAATTTGCAAGTCATATGGATGCTGCAGTAAAGACGATAGGGAAGGAATTCTAAACCTTGCAATTCAAATCCCCCGTCTGCAGCCGGCTAGGAACTGAAAGATTCACCATAGTTACTCTACTGAGTAATACGAAAATAAAATAATAAAAATGTGTACCATTTTTATTCGGCAGCAATACGTAGGAAAAACAATCTTACTTTTTAATTAGAATAAGGAGTGCAGCCAGTCCCTTTAACTGCAGTTTTCTGCTCTTATTGGAGCGTCATCAGAAGGAACGTAGGCACTGTTCTCCTTAATCCAATCAAATTGCATCGAAAGGTTTTCCCAAATATTGCTGCCGAATAAAAATGGTACACATTTTTATTATTTTATTTTCGTATTACTCAGTAGAGTAACTATGGTGCATCTTTCAGTTCCTAGCCGGCTGCAGACGGGGGATTTGAATTGCAAGGTTTAGAATTCCTTCCCTATCGTCTTTACTGCAGCATCCATATGACTTGCAAATTGTAGAAGTCTTGGAGGCGTATACATGGGGATGTACCAGTAAGTTTTCAATTTAAAAATCTTTTAGTGATTTTTGATATTTTTCAATATTAATTATTTGCTATTAGGATTGAAAACTTGCTTCGTATTTTTACGGCCAGATGGCGCTAGCCACCCATTACCATCACTTTGGCTGCAATATTTGGGAAAACCTTTCGATGCAATTTGATTGGATTAAGGAGAACAGTGCCTACGTTCCTTCTGATGACGCTCCAATAAGAGCAGAAAACTGCAGTTAAAGGGACTGGCTGCACTCCTTATTCTAATTAAAAAGTAAGATTGTTTTTCCTACGTATTGCTGCCGAATAAAAATGGTACACATTTTTATTATTTTAAAGTATAAATGTTTATGGCTCAAATTTGCTTGAAACCCTTATAAACAAATGAATGTACAATATTTTTAAGAAAATTGTAACTTCAAACGGGTATAACTTTAAAACAAATGAAGATCAAGTAATTTAACAAACTTTGTTTGAAAACCTGTTAATTAAGCTTTAAAACGACATCTTCTAGGACTTATTTGCGTGCGTACAAGCCGAGTTGCGATCGATAAAGCTTCGAAAAATACTTATTTTGCAATTTGCAATTTGCATTGTGCACCAATTTTACAATATCTTGAGTTCTAATTGTTAGATTTAACTTTAGTTAACGGTTTTTTCTTCGTTTTTTATTAAGGAACAAATTTTATTTGAAACATTTTTTATCTCTTTTAGTTTATGAGCCAGAGCCTTATAAATAATTTAGAAACAATTAAATTGTTTATACCAATTTTTTGACCACTCTGATCTAAATCCCCCCTCGAAATTCGTAATCAGCAGCCAAAACTCCATAAGAAACTGTTGAGTTTGTCCATCAGAATTGAATATGACACGGTGACCCCTCTGGCGCCTAGACTATTAAGATTATATATAATTCTACAAATTTTAAATCGTTAAAATTTTAAAAGCTAGAATTCATTTGTTGTAGAATATTATCAAAAGGTCTCTTTGTTTCCTCTGTTTTCTCTGTCTCTCTGTCTCCGAAATTATCAATCTTCATTATTTTTCTTTCATGTTCAAACCCCATATGTTCATTTTATCCCAAATATTTTTAAACTGCTCTCGTGTTTTTCATTATCGCATTAATAAAGTCGTCAATTTGTCTTATACAAAATGCAATACCATTTGATTTCTGTAAAATGTCAAATAAAAGATCAGTAAAAGGAAACATCTGCAAAAAATTTAAATCGAAATATTCTTTAAGCGAATGTATGTAATAACTAAGCACCCCTTAGCAGCAGTAACAGTCGGAGCATCTCACTTTCGGGAAGGCGATACGACGAGCGCTTCCATGGCATACCAAAATTCGCGCGACTAGTGGCCTGAACCCTGACCAATTTTAAAAGGGACAACTGCATGACAAGCGGCGATTTTGAGATGCGCTTCTGCCAGGAGTGGACCAAATAGTTGAATTGTGTGCATATTGAGTTCGTTCGTACGCGATTAATTTTTAATATTTTTCAATGCCTATTGGCTAGGTAATATGTAGATTATTTGGATTAGGGAAAAAATTTTATTATTAAATATTAATTAATAATATATTTTCTTATATCGACGAATAAATAGGGAAGCGGCGCTTCCCCCGCTTCCATGGACCGCACGCCTCTGTGTGGATGATTGTTATGTAGTATATTCACTATCATGATCTTTGTCTTTAATATGTTTAATTGCAGACCAAATATTTGACTTTCGTTTCCGACCAGTCGTATAAGATCAGTCAGCTCTGCTTGATTATTTGCAAGAAGAGCTGTGTCATCTGCGAAACGTAGATTGTTTATTTATGACCATTTTTTAAGATGCCCTTTTCCCATCCTTCAAGTGCTCTTCTCATAATAAGCTCCCCATATATACTGAATAATTGTGGAGATAATATACATCCTTGTCTGACACCCCGTTCTGGATGAAATTCATTTGAAAATATGTCAAGCACTTTAACTGATCCAGTAGTGTGTTCGTATAGTTCAGTTATAAGCGAAATAAGGTGTTATGATACGCCTACTTTTAGTATTTGGCATAAGTGTCTCCACTTGACCCTGTTGAACGCTTTACGATAATCTATAAAGCATAGGTACAATGAAATATTGAATTATCTAGATTTTTCGATTATCTGTCTTTTATTAAACAGGTGTGCTCGAGCACCTCTACCTTTGGTAAATACAGTTTGCTCTTGTCGAATTTCTCTTTGAAGGAATGTTTTTAGTCTCTCATTGATTATATTATGTAGCATTATATATTGATATATTGATTAGATGCTGGCATATATATCTCAAATATATAGATCTCAAATAAGCTTATTTAAGCACGCATGGGAGAATGTAAACATTGAGTTCAATGGGGAGATTCAAGTATAGTCCTGAAAGAAATAGATAGTAATAAGATAAAAATCAGAGAAAAGGTTCTATAATTATGTTAAATGAAATCAATTGCGTCGCAAATTCCTCAGCAGATTTCTGTAAGATCTGGTTACCCATATTAAACGAGAAAATTAATAGAAAATACCACTATTAGTAAGTCAATAACATATCGAGGGTACATAATTTGATTTAAAATCACATACATACATATAAGATTAGCACTTGGAGTTTATATTTAGAGTACTATTACTGCTACTACTAACTAAATGTAAGACCAAATACCAATCATGCCAAGATAGTATCATGTTGTTTTTTTCCTGGTTATTTTCTCATGAATTACTACGAGATCACTAACGGAAGAATTTACTATCATCATTGCATCTGGTTGTTTTTTTTTAACACAAATCACATGCTATAACTTTTTCTGAGAAATAATCTTAGGTTAAAGTTGATTTCATGTGATCGAATAAACTATCTTCCAATAAAGTCATTCAAGAAGCCCAACTCAAAAATATTGGCAATATCATTTGAAAGGATTATTGTTTAGTGGACGTTATAGCGTGAACAGAACACGTCGCAAACAAAGAGGTTCTGGGAGAGATGTATAAAGAAATGTAAATCTCAAACACCATCAAAGCAAGAAAATTGGAATATCTTGGCCATAATACACGTGGAGAGAAATAAGACTTGCTCCAATTGATTATGCAGGTATAGATTCAAGGAAAAAGAAGCATAAGGAGACATAGAATATGCACATGTCGGTACAGCTATGTACCAACCTGGTATAGCTATGATGACTGCCGACATACGTCGCGGAGATGGCACTAGAAGAAAAATATTGTTTAGTAGTAGTTGGAATTGTTCAGCAGAGCTTACCATATTCACGGCGTTATCTGCATATCGTATGGTGTTCTTTTATTGATTATTATTCCTTCACAGTGACTTAAAATGCGAAAATTCGATCCGACACAGTGAGAGCAAAGATAAGGTTAGAAAACTCAGAAATGAAAATCCTTATAAGGATTAATAAAAAATATTTAGGGAGAGGCAGAAGCACCAAAATAAGACGCAGAATGAATAGACGAACAACGAAGAATGAATTATAATCATCGCATAGGCAGAAGAACCGAGAAAAGAGCCATAAAATCAGCGACAGATCCTAAACTAAAGAAAAACCTTCCTCATCCTTTTTATTAAATCCTAAAAAGCTATATTTCCAACCGACATTTCCTAGTCAAGCAGGATAATGAATACACAACCCTAAGACCAATAAAAGCCGGAGTACCACAAGGAAGTGTCTTGGGACCGATATTGTACTTGCTCTACACTGGTGACCTACCCACAAGTGACAAAACAACGTGTGCAACTTTTGCTGATGACACTGCTGTACTAGCCTCTCACCATGATCCAAATACAGCATCCAGAACCCTTCATAAAGACCTTAATAATATACAAATATGGCTTAAAAAATGGAAGATAAAGGCGAATGAGAGTAAATCCATCCATGTAACCTTCACCATGAGAAGACAAACATGTCCATCTGTAACACTAAATGAAACACAGCTCCCACAAACCGATACTGTCAAGTACCTGGGAATCCATCTTGATAGGAGATTAACTTGGCAAAAACAAATTTTTACAAAAAGAAAACAACTAGGAATAAAATTTTGAGAAATGTACTGGATCATCGGTCGTAAATCTCAACTATCATTTGAAAACAAACTGCTGATATATAAAACTATATTAAAACCAGTGTGGACCTATGGTATCCAACTTTGGGGGACAGCCAGTCAAACTAACCTAGAAATATTGCAGAGATTCCAGAACAAAGTCCTTAGAACAATGCTGAATGCCCTTTGGTACGTGCCAAACTATGTGATAGAGCAAGACCTCAATGTGCCATCCATAAAACAGTAATAACGGAATATTACAAAAAATATTCCAAGAGACTAGAATCTCATCCAAACGAGTTAGCCAGCAACCTCACTGATGACCACAATGATGTAAGACGCCTGAAAAGATTCAAAGTAGTGGACCTAGCAAGAAGATTCGAATAATCTGTGATAACAAAACTTTTTTTAATTTGTTTTAATTTAATTTATGTAAAGAGGGTGATCACTGGATCTCCCTCTACAGGTCAAATTTTCAATTTTTGTCAAATAATTTACCTATTGTTCTTAGTTGAGGACAGATTGTAAATATTACAACATTAAAAAAAAAACAGATCCTCAACTAGAATTATAATTAGTAGGACGACCACGAGAACGCTGAAACGAACAAATCTAAGAATTGTTTAAAGCTATTTGAGGTATGTTAATTTTAAAAACTAATTTTAGTTTTAAGAGTTTTACCTGTTCTAGGATTGACAGTAGATCCTTGTTTCAGCAGTGCTCCATAAACAAACCACATGCATGTTGATAAAGAATAAATCTCACTGTCATCATACTTGCATATTCGACCCTGGATTAGCACCATGAGGAAAATGATAGGTCCTACTATTAATATAGAAAAAATAATTAAGATCCAAACGGGTGTTGTAAATGGTGCTAGCAAGCCTGATCCGGTTGCGGATTCGGTGGGACGGTTCATCAAAACTGCCCATTCTGCGGTGTCGAAACTGGTGGAGAATATTATGTCATTGCGAATACTTTCTATTATTGGTAGAAAGGCAACAGCTATGTGTACTTGCTAAAATAGATAAATAAATATAAATAGATTTTCAAATGGTAGACCAGAAGTTGGGAAAATCTTGTTGTATTAGGATTCGGCTTTACTACAGTAATGCTGAATAAACTGCACTGCTGAGCATAAAATTAGGGCACCCCGTGATTTGAATTTATTTTAGAAATTATTATTGTTTTTTAACTATTTTCGGTTGTAAAATAGTTTACTAAAGATTCTTCTGCTTCATGTGCCGTGATCAATTATCGAGAGTTGGCTATCAAATTGGCTATAGTAATTTTGTTGACGGCAGTTCGAAATAGGATGCTCAGAATCTGTTAAACCATTCTCTCAGGTTTCTAAGCCGTGACGTTCTTATTCGACCTGGCCCGCTTCTTCCGTCTACCTTGTCTTGTGTTATCAGATGGAGTATATTACATCTCTCTGGGTGTAGTATAACATGGCCAAAATATTTAAGTTCGCGATTTTTAACTGTTCTGACGACCGTAACTTTTCCGATTCGATGTAAAATAACTTCGTTACAAACTCTATCCACCCAACTAATTCTGAGGATTCTCAAATACACCCAGATTTCAAAGGCTCCCAGTTTCTTGAGAAGCGTATCCGTTAAAGTCCAACCTTCGACACCATACAAAAGAGTAGAGAACATATATAACATCTCACTAATCTAATTTTCAGATTCAAAATCATATTGTTTCTACATAAAACTTTCTTCATCTTAATGAATGTAGCTCTGGCCTTCTCTATACGTATTCTCATTTCTTTGCTAGTTGTAGCAACTTTGCAGTTGTTCCCCATAAGCTGTTACCACTTCCGGTTGTATTAGCGTTTAACTGACAACCATCACCGTTGTCTTTGCGGTGTTTTGCTGAGTCCATATTCATCACGCATTGTGACAATCCTATGAATTAGATGTTAAAGTTCTTCGTAATTGCTTGCAATTAACACCGTGTCACCAGCGTGTCTTCAGAGTACCTCAAAATTTAATAGTGTGATATGTAGACTTAGGCAAATATGCAAATTGCATTTTTTGCATATAATGCATAAAAAATGCAAAAATTTCCAATTTTGCATATTTTTATATAATTGTGCATAAAGTGCATATAATTTTAAATTTTGGTTTTAACTATACATATATTTTTATATTACTGTAACAAGTAGCTTGGAAATCTCAATATTTAATTTTGTTTTATAAGCTCTTGCTACATATTCAAATTTTGGGTAGGTACCTGAATATAGTAACTAATAAAAGAGCGGCTTATTATATGTACACAATTTTGTCACGTTTTGGTTACAAAGGTTCCAAAATCAGCCAGTTTATATCTCTAGGTAAAAATTTTTATTTTGACGGCCCATTTCGCTTTTGTTGTGAAATAAGCCGTGAATACCTGTCTTCGTAATTGTGAATAATTATTGTGCTTTGAAAATGCCGCAAATAGACAGTTCAGTGTCGTGGTGTCATTCATAAAATCAAACTATAGTTCAGAAAACTATTACTCAGTTAGAATCCTCCAAATAATTATCATTGTTAGACAAGTACATTTTAAATAAAAGAATTTGAATCAATGTTTCAAAACGTTAAAAGTAATACATATTGGATAGGAAATTTTTCAAAAATTTAAAGCAACCATGGAAAAAAAACAGTGGTTATTACCAGATATTTGAACAATGCCCCAATTACATCAGTTAATATCGAAAGAAAATTTTCTATGTAATCAGATAGAAGCCATAAGTATTTGTTACAAAATTTTGAACAGCATTTGATAATTATTTATTGTTACCACAATTCGAAATAATATCAATTATTTATTTGTTAAAATACTTAAATACTAAAATATTTAATTAATTCGCTTAATGAGTAAGATTCGCATGTTAATTATTAATTAATTCGCGTTAATTCGCTTAATTCGCATGTTAATTAATACACCATTGATTAATTACATGTGGAGATATTGTAAATATGTTTGAAAATAAAAAAATACTATAAATATTTTTTTAATTACATGCATATTTTCTAGATAAACGTGCATATTTTTGGGTAAAATACTTCATATTTATGCGCATATTTCATACCTTTTTATTTGGATATTTGCCTAAGTCTACATGGTTTGAATTCAACATTTTGTGAAATAAGTAGAGCTTTGTTATTTTTAACGATGCCAATGAAAACAGCAGAAACTGGAAAATGTTTATGTTGAAATTTATTAAGACCTTTCTAAGGAATACAACGGAAGAAAGACTGACGGCGCGTGTCATGTTGTTAAAAAAATGAACTCCCACTGTATACGTGGGTGATATTCAAGATGATTATTATAAATTTATTTTTTTGTAAATATGTATGATGTATATTAAAAGACGTTTTAAAAATGTTTTTAAAGAACCTTGAATGTACACCAAACTGACCTAAATGTTAAAATAATACAAAAATATAAGCTCACCACTTACATCTTTTTCCAAAAGGGTTTTTACGTTTGCTTTTTTGGCATCACCCAAAAATACATGATCTTGAGGCAAAACTATGGAATAGTTAAATCCGTACTTGTTTTGAAGGATGTTTAAAATATCAAAAGCAATGCCTGTACCCACTATAGATCCATTAGTTCTATCATATCCACTTAGCTCTCCATTCTATAATTAAAAATATAAATTTAAATTAATCAGTTTTTATAAAAAGGATTCTTAAAATTTTTAGGTTTTACTTGTTAAAAATTGAAAAGTAAGCATAATAGTTTTGTCAGGTTTTCAATCCAACAGAATCGACTGGTGAATTCTAAGCTCTGCATACCTAGATTTTCACAACCAAACTCACTGTTATGCTCAAAACTTAGAAACCTGCCATTGAGTCTGAGTATCTTTGACGAGGTGACCTGGGCTCGATCATAAATATGAAAAAGCCTCTCTGTTTGGCAAGAAGGGTGCAAGTAATATGAGTAATAGAATAGCAGAATCTTAACGATCTCCGGAGCATAATATTCGAGGTGTAAAAATAGAAGGTATGAGCAGACTGAAAGAGGGATTTCAGCGGAAGATGATTAAGTTGATGAGAATCAATGTAGGGTGCGGATGCTGTTATTGAAGTAATTGAGTATAAAGTGTACTAAGTATTATACGTGTTAGTGAACAGCTGTCAGAGGATATTGAAATCAGACGTGGGGTGAGAGGAAAGATTTAAGGAAAATGAAGCATAGGGAGACGTAGCATATCGTGGCTGCGCAACCTGAGATAATGATACAAATGTACATCAAATGAAATTTTCAAAACAGCGTTCTCTAAATTACGAATAGCTTTGATGATTGCCGACCTCCGTCGCGGAGATGACACTTGCAGAAAAAGATAGTGAGGTGTTTTGGAAACAGGACATTGGGGATTAGGAGGCTACTTATTGGTATAATGATATTGTCTCTGCTCGGAGAACAAATTCATTAAGACGAGAGGAAATAAGATATGTGCCAATAGGAAAAGTGTGCAGGTAAATAAAGGATATACGATTTTACACAGAAGATATGTGAAGGTAATGATCACAGTAGAAGCGATGGAGTGCAAAGCAAGCAAGCAATTTGATTTAACCCGATCTGTGAGAGATGTCCACTTTATCGAAAAAGTACATTCGGGTGTAACAATTCATTGGGGCGAGGTGTTTTAACCCGAGTAAAAACAGGGATCACCCCACCTCGCTCCAATTTTCCAGTCCATCCCTTTCCCCCCTATAGCACACTGATGCGCGATATGGTCACAGCTATCGTAGCCAAATGCCCTTCACAATGGAATACTGGGTAATAAAATTCCAATGTGGTGCTCTAATCGAATTCAAAACTAGGCCAGCGTGAAGCGCTGTAGGCCTTTATCTTCTAATTACTTATCCGCGAACTAAAAATTGGTTGCTTGGTTCCCAAGTCATTGTACCAAGCGCAACTGGGCTCGGTCCAATTGCTTGGTGCTCAAGTATTTTTTGTTTTTTATATTTTTTTTGGTGGCTTGCGCCTTTTTTTATATATTTTTTGATCTTATATAATATTTTGTTGACTTTATTATGATCGTGGTATTGGACCTACGCTTGGGTTACGTGTTTCTTCGGCACTTGGTGTTTCGGGCTACGAACTATCTACTATTTTTTTTTACTTCTTTATCACTTTACTTTCACTTTCATTTTATTCTTTGTGTCTCTCTTTATTTACTTTATTTATTCTACTTAATTCTTATTCTACTTAAAAACAAAACAATAAAATAGTTGGTCCTTACGGAGAAAACATAACAAATGACAATGGGACCAGACTCATCACAATATGCGAACAGAAACAGCTCCGTATTACAAATGGATTCTATCAACATCGAGAAGTACATAAATACACCTGGGGACAGAGAACAAGGAATCTAAAATCTATAATAGATTACTTGATTGTACGCCAAAGATCAAATCTTAAAATCTACGACGTAAGAGCTTATAGAGGTGCAGTTTGTGGAAGCGATCACCATTTCTTAAAAGCAAAAATAATGTTTTCAAGAAGATGCCAGAAGGAACAACCAGTAGTTCGCTCAGAGATGGCAGATGACGTAAGATATAATCTTATAAGCCTAGAACAAGATAGTGTAAAAATATTGTATCAAAACAGACTAAACGAGAAACTTAAAAACATAACTTTCAATAACATCGAGGACCACTACAATTACATTAAAGAAAGTATTCACTCTGCAGCAAAAGAAGCCCTTGGATATTACGAAAAGAAAAACAAAAATACTCCATACTGGTGGGATGAAGAAATAGACACAGCGATAAAACAAAAGAAACAAAAGTATGAACAATATTTAAGTGCAAAAACAGATACCAATTGGTCTAATTACAAAAACCAACAAGCTAAGGTGAGACAAATGATAAGACAGAAAAAAAATGAATCCTGGGATCAAAACTGTCAAAAAATAAATACGTACATAGGAGGAACCAGAAGTACACAAAGCTGGAAACTTATTAAATCTCTTAGGACCAACGACAAGAAAAAAGATTTAATCTCACCAATTTCGTTAGAAGCATGGGACATGTACTTCAGTAAACTGTTACAAGAAGATCGAGTAGAATTCAAAATAAAAGATAATAACCAAAACATACGCGTTGAAGCATCTCCTATAAGAATCACGAAAAAGGAAGTAAAGGATATTTGTACTTCACTCAAAAACAAAAAAGCACCCGGACCTGGCAATATACCCTCAGAACTAATAAAAAATGGAACTGAAAAACTATATGAGCACCTGACAATACTCTTTCAAAACTGCATAAACAAAGTAGAGGTTCCAGCCGAATTTAAAACCTCTACCATTTCAACTTTACATAAAAAAGGAAACAAACAAAATTGCGATAATTACCGTGGAATAGCAGTTACTAGTACCATTAGTAAAATCTATGGGAAAATGATCAAAAATAGAATAGAAAGAGAATACACTGATATGGAGGCAGAAGAACAGGCAGGTTTTAGAGCTGGTAGATCGACCATAGACCACCTTTTTTGTATCACTCAACTTATAGAAAAAAAGGTTGCCGTAAATCAAGAAGTCCACTTTTTGTTTGTTGATCTAAAAAAGGCCTACGATAGCATCCCCCAAAATAAGTTATGGAACACTCTAAGATAAACGAACATCAACTCAAATCTCATAACAGCAGTGGAAAAACTATATGATAACGCCAACGCCAAAGTTAAAATAGGAACGAATCTTTCCAAAGGTTTCGTAGTAGACAAAGGACTGAAGCAGGGATGCTGCCTATCGCCGACACTTTTCAAAATATATCTGGAACAAGCATTGAAACTTTGGAAGCGGAAATGCAGCGGCATGGGTATACAATTAAATAATAACAACCTGTACACTCTATGTTTTGCTGATGATCAAATTGTGATTGCTAACGAATATGACGATCTGGAATACATGACTCGAAAATTAATCGAAGAATACAAAAAATGGGGATTAGAAGTTAACATAGATAAAACAATGTACATGAACATCGGTGGCAACGAGCAGAGTCTAATTTTAAATGACGGACAACACCTTAAGTACAACAATAAATATTCTTATTTAGGAGTAGAAATCACGGACGACGGCAAATCAGATCAGGCTATAAAAAAACGAAACATTCAAGGTAGAAGGGCCATATCGCAACTAAATAGTATTATTTGGGATCGACATATATCCAAAAAAAATAAACATCGAATATACAACACTATTATAAAGAGCATAGTAATGTATGGAAGTGACGTGTGGCAATTAAAGACAACTACTGAAAGAACACTACAAGCCACGGAGATGGATTACTGGAGACGTGCCGCAGGAAAATCAAAACTCGAAAGAGTTAATAACCAACGTATACGAGAGATTATGGGAGTCACACATACGATTGTCGAAGATATAAAAGTACAACAACTAAAGTGGTATGGACATGTGCAGAGAATGCCAGAACACCGTCTGCCAAAACAGATTCTAGATTGGTCACCAAATGGAAAAAGAAAAAGAGGCCGACCCAGAAAGAGCTGGAGAGAAGGAATAGACAGAGAGATCCGAGAGAGAGGTTTAGACGAAGACCTTTGGGAAGATAGAGATGCATGGAGATTGGGCATCGGAAGACGTCGGAGGACGTTTTAAACCGATTATATATATATTCTACTTAATGTTCTTTACTTTATTCCACTATTTGCTGTTTATGACGTGTATGCTTCCATCGGTGGAAAGCGTCATACCCTAGCATCTCTCGCAATATGGAGCTTGGCTGGTGCTCCAGCTCCGCTAATTTAACAGCCTTGTCTGTCATCATTTCTGTAACTCTCACCTGTTGTAGCTCTCTGAACAGTAATCTTTCTGTGACGTACTTCGGGACTTTGGCTGCTTCTCTTAGGCTGTTGTTGTGAACCGCTTGTATCTTCTTTTTGTGTTTCTTGCATACTTGTCCCCATGCGAGAGATGCGTATGTTAGTACCGGTAATATGATGCTGTTTAATAACCTTATCCTCGTTTATAATCTTAATTTACTTTTCCTGCCTGTGAGTCCTCTTAGTGTTGTTCTTGCCATGTTGGCCTTCTGGACTGTGGCTTCTACATGTTTTTGGAAGGTTAATCCTTTGTCCCTGATGAATCCCAGGTATTTGGATTCCTGGAGTGGAGTGCAAATGGAAAGTGAAGAGTATAATATGTACTAACACAAACGACCAATTAGCGTAAACGACGCGCTTTTTCTTGCGCATCAGACGAAATAAATAAACATGTAAAGGCAAATCAAAGATAAAGAAGTGGAACTATGGGTAGTGATGAACAATAAAACCTTAATGTTACCCATTTTGATAGAACCCTCACTATCCAACTCTATCATTTTAAAAAGCAGCATTAAACCAACCTAGTTATAACATTTATTAAAACCCCTTTAAGGGTTAGTACATCACAGAACGTGTCCAATATTTAAAATATCATCATCAATGTTTAGAACTGGTTGATCACAAGCTGAGCCACTAAAGAAATACCAGGGTATAAACCCTTTAAATAGTATAAAAATTTGTTAAATTAGCATGTACTCCGTCTAATATACTTACCGTTGCACGTCATCCGCGTCATAGCCCGCGACGTCACATGATACCAACACGAAATATTTAGGCGGTAGGTTTGTTCTTTTTTAGAATCATTTTGCCGAGTACCTTCGAATTACAGCCACTAGACATATTTTATTATATACGCGTAGAAATAACATTTGAAGATTTCTATTAATATTAACTTAAAGAAATACACAATAATATGTTTCACTTAATTTGTATAAATGGATTATAAAGCGTTTTTATGAAGCACATTTGTTCGGATAACACTGTAACTGTAATCGAACGAAGGTGACATTTTGGCATAAATTGGTAACATTTATTTGACAGTTGCGATATTGACACTTCAGATTTGTTTTTATTCTTTACTATAAGTATTTGTTTTATTATAGATATTGTTTTATTATTAACTTTAACGTGAGATTATAACTTAATTCTTGTTTTCTATTTCTAATGTTTTTATTTATTTACATTGAATACTAATTTGTTTTGTTGTATAATCAACTTCACAATAATTAAGAGATCTATTTGATTTAAAATGGATTCAGGATTTTTTTATACTTTGGCAACTATGTCACCTTAGATCTCTGACGTAGATAATGACGTGAAACTGTAAGTATATTAGACGAACTGTAGTTGCTTAAAATTCCAAAGGATGGACAAAATTTATAAAGATTGGGCCCTAAGGCACCGAATCACTCCCCCATTGCGTGGGCTGCTAAACAGGTGAGTTTGTCTCTACATGAAGACTGTTAGATGATAACTCTAATGAAGACTGCTACTCACCTGTTTAGCAACCCAAGTGATGGGAGAGTCATTCGATGCCTAAGGGCCCAATCTTTATAAATTTTGTCCATCCTTTGGGATTTTAAGCAACTAGGCTACTAAAACAAATTTTTTAAAGAGTTTATACCCTGGTATTTCTTTGGTGGCGCAGCTTGTGATCAACCAGTTCTAAACACTGATGACGATATTTTAAATACCTAAAACGTTCTGTGTTGTAGCCCTTAAAGAGATTTTAATAAATTATGTACCTTTTATAAAGGATTTCTCATTAAATTTTTTAACTACTAAATATTGACTTTTAATGAATTCCATAGATACGAATCTCCAACAATGATCAAGCAAATAACTACTATATAAAAGTGTCAGTCTCGGTTGTACAAGCATTTTACAACAACTAGATTTAAAAACAATATAATATGTAAAATATGTAAAAAGTACTGAGTGTGGTGAGAGGTTGACAGAATGAGTGAAGTAAGTCGACCTTTGGTACAGCATTCGGTGTTACCATAGAAATCAACATAAAGACATCGATTTGATCAAAACATGTTACATTATTTGAGCTAAACTCAAACTCTCAGTCAATAATCTATACTAAAAGTAGAAACAGAACATACCTGCAAAGTTGTGATTAAAAGAGTTTCTGTTGCAAGTTCTTGTTCTAACTGAATAAGTCGTTGTTGTCTGTAATTGCTTATAGGTGACTCTAGAAAACAAAAGAATAGCTACAGTAGTATAATTATAAAATATTTGAAATATTTATTTCTGTAATTTTATAATATTTAACTACTTAAAATAGTAAAGTGATTAATATTAAATATGCAGACGATAAATTACTGTTGGCTAAGTGCGAAGAAGATCTTTAAAATCTAAAGAACAAAATCAAACAAACCTGTAATCATCATGGATCAAAACTCAATTTAAAAAAAAAACTAAATACACTGCTCGTCAAAAGTTAAGGATATGATCAGAAAATGCTTTAAAATCAAAAATATCCAAACTTGAATGATAAAAATTATTTATTATAAAATAAATTAATATCACTGCATCTCTTTTGTATAAAAAATCTACCAACTCAAAAGTTTCCTAAAAAAAAATAAAATTGACAAAATTTTTTGTAACACAGGAATCATTTTCAAAATCCAACAAAAAATTATTTAATAAGTTGTGTGTCCTCCACGAGCCTCAATAACTGCTTAGCAACGTATTGGCATACTATCCACTAAATCTTGCCTGATTTGTATCCAAAGTTGCGGTAATAGTTTTCTTAATTATTCCTGAAGAGTTTCAGGGCGTGGTTCGGGTGCATCTATACGCTCTCTGGAGTTGATCCCAAGATGTTTAATACAATTGAGATCAGGAGACTTCGGAGGTAATGGCAAATGAAGAATACCATGATTTTCTCGAGCTTCAACCACAATGACAGACGGGTGCGGAGTTGCATTATCATCAAGCAAGCAAGCAATTTGATTTAACCCGACCTGTGAGAGATGTCCACCCTATCGAAAAAGTACATTCGGGTGTAACAATTCACTGGGGCGAGGTGTTTTAACCCGAGTAAAAACAGGGATCACCCCACCTCGCTCCAATGCTCCAGGCCATCCCTTTCCCCCACGCTGTAGCAAGCTGATGCGCGATAGGGGCACAACTATCGTAGCCAAATGCTCTTCACAATGGAATCCTGGTAATAAGATTCCAATGTGGTGCCCTAATCGAATTCAAAACTAGGCCAGCGTTAAGCGCTCTATGCCTTTATCTTCTAATTACTTATCCGCGAACTAAATATTGCTTGCTTGGGCCCCAAGTCATTGTACCAAGCCCAACGAGGCTCGGTTCAATGGCTTGGTGCTCAAATATTTTTTTGTTTTTTTGTTTTTTATATTTTTTTGGTGGTTTGCGCCTTTTTTATATATTTTTTTTGTGGGTTGACTTTATTTATGATCGTGGTGTTGGACCTACGCTTGGATTACGTGTTTCTTCGGCATTCGGTGTTTCGAGCAACGAGCTATCTACTATTTTTATTTTACTTTTTTATTTTTCTTTATCTCATTTTCTTTCACTTTATTCTTTGTGTCTCTCTTTATTTACTTTATTTATTCCACTTTATTTTCTTTACTTTATTCCACTATTTGCTGTTTTGGACGTTTGTGCTTCCACCGGTGGAAAGCGTCCTACCCTAGCATCTCTCGCAATATGGGGCTTGGATGTTGCTCCAGCGTACTTCGGGACTTTGGTTGCTTCTCTTAGGTTGTTGTTGTGAACCGCTTGTATCTTCTTTTTGTGTGTCTTGCATACTTGTCACCATGCGAGAGATGCGTATGTTAGTACCGGTAATATGATGCTGTTTATTAACGTTAATCTCGTTTTTAATCTTAATTTACTTTTCCTGCCTGTGAGTCCTCTTAATGTTACTCTTACCATGTTGGTCTTACGGACTATGGCTTCTACATGTTTTTGGAAGATTACTCCTTTGTCAATAATGACTCCCAGGTGTTTGGCTTCGTCTTTCCACTCGATGGGGTAGTTGCATTATCATCAAGAAAACGGAAGTCTTGACCAATAGCGGCATAAAAATATGGAATAATATTGTTGATGACTTCATCTCTATAAATCACATTGGACATATTCCTGTTCAAAACTAATAGGTCTGTTGGACCATCAAAAAAATTCCACCCCACACTGTAACAGTACTTCCTCGACATGGACGAATTTCCTGGACAGGTCAACGATTTCTCGACATTAACGGATTGGTCCAAACACGTAAGCGATGACTATTATCGAGATACCTTCCATAGCTAGACTCGTCGGTAGAGAGTATAGATTTCCATTCATCCTGCTAATTTCGATCTTTAGAACCCAAGCTAGTCTTTGGCGTCTGTGCTCTGCGGTGAGTGGAACTCTTCTTCAAAGACGCCTTGATCTTAAATTGACCTCAGAGAGCCTTCGACGTATAGTTGTTACTGAATTTGCAGTTCTCGTCGCAATAAAAAACCTCTTATTCAGTAAAAATCCACGGTGCCTGTTATGATTAAAAGATGCTTCTGTTTATAACTTTGATGATTTATAAATATTTATGAGTTTCCTTCTCTTTCTCATTACTTGAGCCCTTTTCAGGGCGTGGTACAGTCTAAATATTTTTAGCTGTCTCCATTGGTGCAATTATGTACCAGATGGACGGCTTCATGTCGGTATCTTTCCACCAGAGTCTTCATTTGGTCTGACAATCATGTTGGAGATCTTCCGCTTCTTCTTTAGCCTTTTGCCTTTCCTTCTACTATGAATAGTTTGGTAGTCCCAGTTCTTCTGACTATATAGCCGAAGTAATTTAAGTATGCTCAGTTTACTTCTTTAATGGCCTGTCTTTTATTAAGCTCATCCAGAGTTAATAGGTTGCTTCTGTGGTGTGTCACGGACACGCATAGAATTTTCTGTAGGCACACATTTCGAAGCATTCGTTCTTACTTGTATCAATTTTTTAAGAGTTCATGTTTCAGCTGCGTATGTAGCCATGAGAAAAATAAGGACACTAATCAAGCTGAGCTTAGCATTCCTTGTTATTGTTCGGTCTTACCATATTTTAATTAATTTAAGTCTTGATTCCTGAGGAGCTTTCGCCATTGTTGGTTATCACTTTATTAGGAAGCCCAAGTATACAAATCTGTCTACTACTTCGAAGTTCGACGCTTGATGTATGTAGGGTAGATTATTATTATGTCCTATCCCCGATCATTATTTTTGTTTTCCGGTGTTGATTCGAAGTACGCAATATTTGAGGAGGGTCTATGCAAAACCACACATGTCCACATTATATCTAAAGTGAGTTAGGAGTTGAATCTTAATGAATTTCCTGAACTAAATCCGAATATGGCGTCAGAATTGAGCAAAACTCATTTTGTCGCATACTAAACAGATGGGAATATACGAAAAGTCATCCAAAACAACACTTGTCCAAACGCAAAATTTCATTCAATATTTCGAACAAAACGACTCATGTCCTTGGAAAAACAGATCGACTAATTTATTGACTACTACAAAACTGCACTTGTCCACATAATACAGTTTTCTGTATTGTGGATTTGCGAGTTGCTTTATATTTTTATATTCACTAAGAGAGGGTAGTATTAGCCTAATATGACAGTATTAAATCCTGCCTTCCTAAACATCTGATTTCTCCGCGCGGTTTCTGTATTACCTAACCTACAAATTATAAGTAGCAAGCAGTGAGTAGTGTTACTCTAAATTTCTGGTTTGACTGTGAGATATTATTGTTACGTTAAATAATTTAAATCATCAGTTTTATTATTAGAATATGGATGTGTCTGTGGGGTTAATTAACGTTGGTTCTAGAAAACGGCAAAGTAATAGATCAACACGCGACGAAACCAGGTTTAGAAGGTAGGAATTATTTTTATCATAGCGATAAGCGATTATCAGTGTTTCTTTTTTTTAAGGTATGCGGATGTAGATCCCCATATGAAAAAATTTAAACGTCCTTGTATGCACAATGCACAACAGCAAAAAGTTAAATTGTTCTTCAGTTTCCTTAAAAGAGATTAAGCTACAGAGAGAAAAATTGTAGGGTTATGTCAGTAAAATAGACCAGGACCAGAAGTTGTGCCATTTTATGTCAGTATGCCCCCCTCAAAGGCGACGTGGAAGGGTTAATACCCAAGAAAGCAATGCTAAACCTAAAAGCTTTCATATTTTTTATTACTTCCGTACAAAAAAATAAGACTGTTCCGGTATGTAAAAAATTTCTTATGGCTGCTTTCAATATTTCTGCTGGTCGAATACGCACAGTTGCAAAATTCCTAGATTCAGGACAAATACCTAAAGAAAAGCGCGGTGGGGATAGAGTATCACGCAAAAGCGCTGAGAAAAGAGACAAAGTTAAAGAATTCATAGCTTCATTACCGGCATACGAAACTCATTATAATCGTAAGAAATCCTCACGAATGTATATGTCATGTAACTTAAGTATCAAAATTTTTTTTCAAATGTATAACAATGCGCAAAGCAATGAATACAAAGTAAGTCTTACAATGTTCAAGAATATGTTCTATCGTAACTTTAATATTGGTTTTAAGTCACCAGCATGTGATGTATGTGGTACTTGGCTGAACTTGAAATATGCCATTAGTAAAGAAACAGGGGAGAATAAAACAAAAACAATGACCGACTTAAGAATTCATAAGTTACGCGCAAATGCATTCTACAAATTAGCAAAAGAGTCTCCCCCAAGAAGCATTTCATTCGCTTTCGATTTGCAACAGATCCATCCGCTTCCGAAAACACCTATCCAAGATGCCTTTTATCTCCGGCAAATAAACTTTTATGCATTTTGTTGTGTAGATATGGAAAGCAGACATTCTTCATTTTATACATGGGATGAGTCACAAGCAAAACGAGGTTCAACTGAGGTTGGGTCAGCCTTATTATACCATCTGCGCTCTTTGAATCTAGCAGATTGTGAAACCATACGATTATTTTGTGATGGCTGCGCAGGCCAAAACAAAAATTCGTATATAATGCATGTTTTGGCCTGCTGGTTACTAGAATCTCCTGCGTCAATTCAAAATATAATAATACACTTTCCGGTACGAGGGCATAGTTTCCTCCCAGCAGACCGGGCATTTGGCAGAGTAGAGAGGTTTCTAAAACGCAAAAATGTGATCACAAGTGTAGAAGAATACAATGAAGTTTATCGTAATATTGGAAGAGTTAATGTTTTAGGAAAAGACTGGTTTTTATACAATATAAAAAACATTACGGATGACCACTACAACAAAATTCCAGGCATAAAAAACTTTAAACGCATAGAACTAAAAAAATTTAAGACAAAAAACAACGCTAGTAACAAACGCTAGTTAAGACAAAACAACAATCAAGAACAGGGGAACTGAATTTTATAGATCGAAATCGAATTGAATCCATATCTTTCCATGGTTAAAAGAGGCAAAGCTGAAAAAAAATTCAAACTGAAACAGCAACCCCTTGGAAATGAAATTACTAAAGAGAAGAAACAAAACATACAGCAGTTGATGGAAAAACAATTCAATAACGACGAAAAGAAAATTAAATGGGAAGAACTACTGGAGCTTGCATTTTTTAAAAACATTATTTATGGTAATTCTCCCCAAAGAGAAAATGATGAAGAATCAACAACAATCGACATCGACGAAGAGGAGATATGTGAATGTTTGGAAACTGATTGTGGAAAGTTACATGTGTAAATTATTGCTTTTGTCTTGTTTAGTCTAAGGGACACTCTGCATAATTATGTTCTTTTGTTATTTAACAGAAATAGTATTTTTGTTAATAAATTTTTGTTCAAAGTATCACTTGTCCATTAGTGGGTCCGGCCAAAACTACACATGTCCATAGAGTTCGAGCAAAATTGAACATGTCCAAAATATATATGGTATTTTTTCACTTATTTTCAAAAAAATTAAATGTTTTAAAATGTTTTATGAATAAATGCCCCTTAAGGTGTTTCTACTGAAACTTTCAGTAAATGAAATATCAATTGCTACTATGTAAACAGTTTTTGTGTAATAACTCAAAACTACTTTTAACGGACACGTGTGGTTTTGCATAGACCCTCCTCATTTGCTATCGGCTTAGTCGTTCGGTGATGGTGATCATTTCGACTTCACTTGCTGCTAAAGTAGTAGTAGTATAATTGTGTAGTTTGTGTATCGCAGGTTACTGATTTTTCAATTTCCTATAGTGATTTCTTCATCCCATTCGTCTAGCTCAGTGATTCTCAACCTTTTTGAGTGATGTACCACAAAATACTTTTTATTTATTTTTTGGTACCACCTAACTGAAATATCTATCTAACTAGGTAGTCTAATAAACTATAATAGTGCTAATTTTGGCAAAGTTTTTGCGTTTTACGTACCACCGCAAATAATAATATGTACCACCAGAGTGGTACATGTACCACAGATTGAGAACCGCTGGTCTAGCCCTTTCGTCATTATTTGTTTTGTTTTCACCCAATTTTGAAAAAATCTTAAAACTTTGAATTATCCACGTCCGTCTGTCCGTCCGTCTGCGTCTGTCTGTCTGTCTGTGAACACAACTCCTCCGTCATTATACCAGATAAAATGACAAATGAGGTGTCAATTGGAAGCTTATAAGCCGAGGATGGTACTCTTCTTCTTCTTCTTCTTCTTCTTTTTGTATAGACATGACTCTGTCTGTTTTTGCAATGTGCCTCTAGTAAGTTGTCGTTCCATCGTTTTCGTGGTCTTCCCACTGATCGTCTTCCTATTGGGGAACCGTCTCTCGCTGTCCTGACTATCCTATTTGTTGTCATTCGGCTTATGTGGTCATTCCATTTTATTCTTCTGTTTCTTACCCAGTTATTAACGTTATACACCTTGCATCTACGTCGTATATCTGTACTTCTAGCTCTGTCCCATAGAGTCTTACCATCGATTTTTCGAAGGGTTTTCATCTCCTCTGTTTCGAGCAACCTTTTTGTCCTCTCTGTGTCGGGTCGTGTTTCTGCCGCGTATACTGCCTTTCATTTCTTTTGCGATATTTTTATTTCTCCATATTGTGTCATTCAGGCAACCTGCGGCTCTGTTTGCTCTATTCACTTGATCTTCCACTTCTGTTTCGAGCCTTCCGTAGCTAGATAGTGTGATGCCTATCTATTTAAACTCCATCACTTTTTCTATTATCTGACCTTCCAGCTCCAATTTACACTGGAGGATGATACTTCTTCTTTCTTCTTTTTCTTTTAGCCCATTTCTATCCAACTTTGAACATAGGCCTTCCCCAAATCGTTCCATTTCCGTCTGTCCTTGGCTGCGTTTTTCCAGTTAGTTCCTACAGCTTTTACAATATCGTTCTTCCATAGCATCTGAGGTCTTCTTCTTCCTCTTCTTCCTGTCCACGGTCTCCAGTTTTGTATTTCAGCATTCCATCTTTTATCTTCCTGTCTCGCATTGTGGCCCGAAAATCTCCATTTTAACCCTGTTATGTTCCGTTACATTTTTTACTTTTGTTTTTTCTCTTATCCATTTGTTTGATTTTCTGTCTTGTACTTTTATTTCCAACATGGATATTTCCATTTTTCTCTGAGTTATTTCAATTTTGTTTATGTTGGCCTTTGTTAATGTCCATGTTTTTAAACCATACGTCAAAACAGGAGGATGCACTGGTCAAATACACTGGTTTTTAGGTACTGTTGTATCTTTGTGCTTTTTAGTATCCATTTTAACTTTCCAAATGCTGCCCACGCCATTGGCTTGGGCAGGATGGTACTAAAGGTGAGAAATTTGACCTAGGCTGTCTGTCCGTCTGTCCATCCGACCGCGAATATAACTCCTCCGTCATTATACCAGGTAGAATGGCAAATGAGGTGTCAAATGAAAGCTTATATCTTAAGGATGGTACTAAAGGTAAGAATTTTGACCTAGGACTTCCGGTTTTAGAAATGCGACCAGAAGTACTACTTTAACGTCAGCGGAATAGCACAAGTGATATATTGTTCGACGCGCTTTCGCAAGACGAGAACAAATATATACTTCCGGTTTCATGACTCCCTGTCCGTCCGCGAATCTCATCCGTTATTAATACAGATAGAATGACAATAAATGAGGTGTCGAATGAAAGCTTATATAACCAAATGATGGTATTAAAGATGAGAAATTTGACATAGGACTTCCGGTTTTAAGGTTGCAACCGTAAGTACTCTTTTAAAGTCACCGAAATAGTATAAGCGATATATCATTCGACGTGCCTTATCAAGATGAGAACAAATGTAAAATTTTGGATTTTATATCATTTCCGGTTAACAAGTTCTAACCGTAAGTGCCAGTATAGTATTGAAAAGTTGAGTTTGAATCTTTAGTTCCGGTTTTGAAGTCATTTCTGTTTAAAGCAATGATGACCCAAAGTTTAGTAAAAATGATTCAAAATTAGTAAAATAGTATATCAATCGACGCAAAGTTACACGAAGGGTTCAAATATCGACTTCCAGTTCTACTTTCGATTACTTTGGGTGAAAACCTAGGACTTACGAAGTGCAATTACTTGTATTCTTTTGGATTTTGCGCGGATTGTACTCTTTTTCCGCTGAATGCATTCAGCTTTTTATTCCATTCCATGTTTTATTTGTGTCTTCTAATATGTGTGATTTTTCCTTGTTTATCAATTGTATCTGGAATTCTTCTGCATTATTTGCCCTTATCTGTTTGTTGATGTATTTTTCGAGTTGCGTGTAGTCTGCGCCTGCAATTTATTTTTAGCTGCTTATGATCTGATTTGCAGAATAGGTACTCTAGGCAGAGCTTTCACGTTGATTACTGAGGTTTTCATATTTTCCTTGTGAATACCTATGTAGTCGATTTGATTTTTGTGTTCTTTATTTAGAATAGTTCACGTTAATAGCCTTCTTGAATAAAAGGGCTAGGACAGTTCTAGATATTTTCCCATGTAAAATCTCATAATAAATCGCTAAGCTCCATTCTGTTCATCTTTGTCTCATTTTGCGCAACTCAGCGTCGAGTCAGCGTCGAGTCAGCCTGTAGTCAGCGTCGAGTCAGCCTCGAGTCAGGTCGAGTCAGCCTGTAGTCAGCTTTGCGCAAAATAAGACAAAAATGAACAGAATGGACCTTAGAGATTTCTTATGGGATTTTACATGGGAAAATAGCTAGAACTGTCCTAGCCCTTTTACTTTCTTGGGTGGTGTGGGATACGTTCTTCCCTCTTGTTTCTAATGCACAAACCAAATGAACCGATAATTTCTCCCAAATGTGGTTCATTTTCAGTTTTCCCAGCTTGGCGTTAGTCTCCAATAATATTATATGCTGGTTCCTTTTGTGGGATTTTATTCAAGATGTTTTCTATCATATTATAAATAATGTCATTAATGTTTTTATGTATGAATCTAGTATCCAGTAAAATCAAAACAAAAGAAACTGATAAAAAGCAAGAGAACTCTTGAAAAGATTCACTCTCTGTCAATTAGAAGTTAAATTATTTGTTGTTACTTAGCAAAGTCGACTTCAGTGTCTTTGCAAAGAGACGCTAATTGTATCCGAATGTCTACGGTTTTTTCGGTGAGTACCGATCCCGCAAGGATAGAAACTATGTCCATCTATTAATTTTTAATAAATGAAAAATTCTCTACCCAGGTGAGATTAGAACTCAAGACCCTTGGGTCCAAAGATACGCTCTCTTGCCACTGAGCTACAGAGGGGGTGAAATTATTCATTGAGACAAAAGCAATGAAGAAAACTCGAAAAAAGCAGTTTTTCGTGAGCACTCACTAACTTTTTTATCAACGACTGTGCAAATATTAAAAAAGCACACGTCATCAAAATGACTCTTAATTTTTTTATAATAATTAAACATCTGTCATGGCCAAGTTTATCAGAGTTTTATCAATTTTTAGATTATCTTTATATGAATTTGATTTTTGACTGGGACTTGAACTTTAAACATGACATAATAATAAATAACATTCTTATTAATACATTGGTATTGAAATAAATTATAACCGTCCATTTGGTCTTTTATGGAGAAATTAACATGTTCAATTTTCTAACGGTTATGGTAGGGGAGCCCAAGTGGGGATTTTTGCAGTTACTCGAGCGCGTCAGAAAATCACATAAGGAGAAACCTTGTACCCCGTTAATGTACCCCTACCATATAGGGACTCTTAATACAGGGGAGTTCGTTAAGGGGGGTCCCAAAAAAAAATATCCTTAGAAAAACTCTAAATCGTCAGATTAAGATAAGGTAAGTTATGCAGAACAGTGTATATTTAAAAATTCTGACGATTTGAGCAGGCGTAAGGACATAGGTGAGTTACAGAGGTTCACAAAAAAAGCGAATATTTCGCGAAATGAACGTCAGATCGAAAATCCAAAAAATATGTGTTCAATATTTTTTAAAAATTTATCGACTGACATCAAACCCGATGGGGTGGGGGGTTACTTTAAAATCTTAAATAGGAGCCCAAATTTTTTATTACAGATTTGGATTCCTTATGTAAAAATAAGTATCTTTTATTCAAGACATTTTTTCGAATTATGCATAGATGGCGCTCTAATCGGAAAAATAGATTGTTAGAAATGAAAAATTAAATTAAAAAAATGGAAGTCCTCACTAAAATGGAAAATTTAACTTAACTTTTTTTGGTTTTAGGACCTAATCTTCACAACCCAATATGTCCCCATAACGCTCGAGTAACTGCAAGTTTAGCATACTTGACTCCCCTACTAAACTAAATTGGTGGAGCGTACGTTGCAAATCATCTTCACTTTGCGGGATTAGTATTACGTAATGTGCATAGCAGTTTATTTTGTAAGTTGATTTTCTTCGATTTGGTATACTTTTTTAGTTTTTATTTTTTTTTCTTATTTCATCCATGATCGTGTTGAACAATATAGAATTCAGGGAGTCCACAGAATCTATAGAATTCCACGGAATCCATAGAGTCTGGAGAGTGAATTTACGACACTTAGCCTTCTCTAGTTTGAGCACTTTTTTATCTCGTTTGTGTATATTTTGTTGAGATGTGCTTTTGTCCACACCTCTGGTAAGTCATGTGCTTTATAGAATAAGGTGAAAACATACGCTAGTAATTACCGTAATACTTGTTGGCTGTTTTTTAGTAAGGCTCGATACACATTTGCGTCTTTTCAAGCTGCGTGCGATCGCTGACGGTTCAGCAGTACGTAAGTTGAGTTTATTCACTGCACACTCGAGCTAAGCCATGGCGCCGTGGCGTGCACGCTGCTTACAAGTGACTAGCAAGCCGCGTGGACCGAGAGCACGCCAGTTTCTGCCACGTCGCCACGTGCACGCGGCTTGAAAACAAGTCATGTGGTTTGAGAGTCTATGCTGGGAAATCAGTGAGTACACCTTGACCGCGCAATCGATTTCAACGTAGATACAGAGCTGTTTATTTCTGGCGTATATTGACCCCGAGAAACCGCACAAATATCTGTTGACGGGAAACTTGGCATTAAAACAAGCAGCTTGCTCGCAGCGTTTACTGCGTTTACAAAATTCGTTCAAAAATAAACGTAAAATATAATGTTTATTGCGATATATTGTGGTTTAATCCCATGTTAATACAATTGGTCTGAAAATCAATAAAGTTAAGACAAAAATAATGGTGGTCGACAGATTTTACATTATTCAACTGACTAACATATTACAGAAATACCAGATAGTAAATACCTTTGTCTATCTCGGGTCTAGTATAACTAACGATGGTAACTGTGAAGCAGACGTTCGGAGACGTATTGGTATGGCAAAAAATGCGATGAGTCGCCTAACTAAAGTTTGGAAAGACAGATCTATCTCTCAAAATATCAAGATGAGACTGGTTAATGCCCTTTTATTCTCAATATTTTTATACGAAGCAGAGACTTGGACTTTTCGCGCATGTGAGCGCCAAAAAAATGATGCCTTTGAGATGTGGTGCTGGAGAAGAATGCTGCGCATACCTTGGACAGCTCATAGGACAAACGTTTCCAATCTAAACAAATTCAAGATTAAAAAAAGACTGTCTACAATATGTCTGCAACGAATACTGCAATTCTTTGGTCACGTGGTTCGCAGAGGTAACGACAGTTTGGAGAGATTAATTGTTTCTGGAAACGTTCCGGGGAGAAGATCAAGAGGACGATCACCAACTAGATGGTCTGACCAAATAAAGCATTCAGCTGGAAACTCATTCTGCGAAGCTTTTAGAGCAGCTGAAGATAGAGACCAATGGAGAAACATTGTTAGGAATATTGGAAGAAATCACGATCCTCAGTAATGGGGAAACGACAGGAGAGAGAGAGAGAAATACAATAATTAATTTGTGCGTATATGTTCACACTTTAATTTTGCTAAAATTGTGGTAAGCTTTTAAATGAAAGTAGGTAAGTATTACAACGTGTTTTAACATGTCAAGCGCCACGGCGGACATATGTGTCTGATTTGAAATTCGCCGCCTGGGCCACGGCGGACACCGGTGTTTTTCATCATCCTTACCCGGCAGCAAGGACACGATTTTGTGTGGCTTTAACATAGGGATGTGTCCGCTATGACACTGCAATATAGATCGTTGAACCAGGTTCAAACCGCATAAAATCGTGTCCTCGCGGCCGGGTAACGATGGTAAAAAATTTAAATTCAAGAGTGTCTTCCGACGCTCAGGCAATGAATTTCAAATCAGACACCGGTGTCCGCGTGGAGCTTAGATAAATCGTATGATCTCTGTTTTAGATGAAGTCATTACAGACCAATCCTTTTATTGTCCGCTTTAGCTCCAATCTTTAGCAAAATCAACATTCATTTAATGCATCACAACACTAGAGTAATTGATTATTTTTTTTATGACTCATTGTCTACTACCAAACCTGCAATTTATATTTTCATCTAATGTTATATTTTATTGATAGTATATGTTTTTTGAATAGTAAAATATCACCCTGAAAGAAAAATTGATACTTGACAGATACTAATTTCCACAACGGCTAAAGGGGTATTTTATAATGGAGTATAATGATAACATCGATTCATAAGTCGATATGTACATAAAGTAAATATACAATATTTATGATGTGTATCAGTAATAATGTGTAGGATGGTAATACAACTACGCTTGTATTATATTTTTCAATTTCCTTTTTATTCGGTATAAAATAAATATAGTTCAATACTTAAGATATTAATGTAGTAACCGACTATTGCTACTAGATGATAAGAGTAGATAGGTATATTGTATACGAATTTGTAAAAATTCCAGAATGAATGCAACAGCATCAGGAACACATAGTTGAGAAATATAGAAACGTACCCGCAATAAAACGTCATCTATTTAATGAAAATATTTTCATCTAAACTGCGCGTCATAGAAAACGGGCACCCTAAAAAATGGGTAATTTTTGAGGTTGCGTATCTCCTAAACCTGTTATCCGATTTAAGTGATTTTTTGAATATGTTATAGCCTTGTTCTTTGTCAATATCTCTGTATTAATATTTTTGCTAAACAGGTAAATTTTCATTGTATACCGGGTGTACGAATCAAACTGTGTTTTTTTCTCAAAGTTCGCAACACTGTGTGGAATATCCTAGCATATATAAAATACTGAAGTTAAAACTCAACTATAGCCTCAGGTTTTCTGAACATTTTGTTTTTTGATTCATAGGTAATGATAATACAAAAGTTAGGTACTTTAACAATTAGCCATGTTCTTTTTCAGTACAGATGGTTTCTAAACAAGTGCAACAAACTTCAAGGGGTAATTCTGCATTAAAAATAATGACAGTTTGCTTTATAATCATATGTCCGCAAATGCTTCGTTTGCGAGATACGGAATGTTGAATTTTTTCTTACAAACTGACGATTTATTTATTGCTTTAAAACCGGTTGAGATATGCAAATGAAATTTGGTGGGTTTTAAGACGTAGCTATTGCACATTTTTTGACATACAATTAAGAATTTCATATTCACTATTGGCGTGCATACGGGTAATGTGATCGGTCATATTACCCATATGCACGCCAATAGTGAATATAAAATTCTTGATTGCAAGTCAAAAAATTTGCAATAACTATCTATTAAAACCTACCAAATTTCATTTGCATATCTCAACCGGTTTTAGGGCAATAAAATAAATCGTCAGTTTGTAAAAAAATTTAACATCCCGTATCTCGTAAACGAAGAATTTGCGGACATAAGTTTATAAAGAAAACGGTCATTATTTTTTATGCAGAATTGCCCCTTAAAGTTTGTCGCACTTATTTACAAACAACCTATACTGATGAAGAACATGACTAGTTGTTAAAGTACATAACTTTTGTATTATCCAACATAAGAGAATGACTCAAAAAACAGAATGTTCAGAAAACCTGAGGCTATAGCCGGGATTTCATTTCAGTATTTTATAAAGGCTGGAATATTCCACAGGGTGTTGCGAACTTTGAGAAAAAAACACAGTTTGATTCGTACACCCGGTATACAATTAAAATTTACCTGTTTAGCAAAAATATTATTACAAGGATATTGACAAAGAATAAGGCTATAACATATTCAAAAAATCACTTAAATCGGACGACAGGTTTAGGAGATACGCAACCTCAAAATTACCCATTTTTTAGGGTGCGCGTTTTCTATGACGCGCAGTGTATTTGCTACTTCCGGTTATACCGGAAGTTGCTTATAACTTCGTTTTCTTAAATGGGACATCCTGTATATTTTTACATTTTTGGATTCTCTTCGATGTCTTCTTTCTTAAAATATGAGGTTTTGTAATGTTATACAGGGTATTTTAAAAGATAATTACGTTTTTTTATTAATTTCGTACGAATATTCACACCCTGTAGAATTGTAGTAGGTTGACATCTAAAACTCTACTTACGTTCAAATGACTTTTAATGTAGTCTACTATTGTTAAGAATCATTAGTATAGCTAAATTTTTAATTTTAGTATACAGGGTTGGTCGAAACAAGGAATGGGTATTGTCTGAGTTTTCTTAAATGGAACACCCTGTATTTTAGTATTGTAATGAAATGATATTTTATGGTACTTTTTTATTTCTTAAGCATTCCCTATACCTAACTGCTTTAATTTGTGCTTAATTGTTAATCGCGCCAACAATTTTAACTACGTAGGTATTTTGATAGCTAAACCTTTATTGGTAATTTTAAGGATCAGTCTGGATTAATATGTATTTATTTCTTAAAAAATTGTTTGTGATTGAATTTTTTCACAGCCAACCTAATAAAATTTTTCGTATTTTTTGTTGCAATTAATGTTTAGCTTGAATCACCAATAACTCACAAATTAAAGCAATAAGTATAGGGAATACTTACAAAATAAAAAAGTACCGTGAAATATTATTTCATTACAATACTAAAATATAGGGTGTTCCATTTAAGAAAACTCAGAAAATATTCATTCTGACTTTCGACTAACTGTAAACTAAAATTTCAAAATTAGCTATACCAATGACTCTTAACAATAGTAGACTATATTAAAAATCACTTGAACGTAAGCAGAGTTTTTAATGTCAAACTATTACAATTCTACAGGGTGTGAATATTGCTACGAAATTAATAAAAAAACGTAAATATCTTTTAAAATACCCTGTATAATATTACAGAACCTCATATTTTAAGAAAGAAGATATTGAGGAAATCCAAAAATGTAAAAATATATAGGGTGTCCCATTTAAAAAAAGGAAGTTATAGGCAACTTGAAGACTAAAAGGGATGAAAATATTTTCATTTAATAGATCATCCTTTAAAACCCATTCAGTCAAATTTTCATGATTCTATTGCCTTTAGTTCTCGTGATATTTCTAATAGGCCAGTTATCTGCCTCACCCTATATAGAAATTGAAAACTCACTAGCTAATAAAATATATGGAACATAGAGTTGTTTTCGATTTCCTGTTTTTATTGGTTTTTGTATCCCCAATTTCCAAGTTTCAGGTTTTTTTTTTTAACATAGCTTGCTTACTAATTCCTACACATACAATCGTTGCGTTGGTCTTTCTTTGAAGCCAAGCTTCTATAGTGTAGGCCAGGGATGGGCAATAGCCGGCCCGCGGGCCGGGTCCGGCCCTTTTGATTTCTTTATCGGGCCCATTGAGAAATCCCGCACGCAATTTTTTTAAAGCGTAGGCGCAATGCTTTTTAAATGCATTCATTTTTTTTAATCCTGGGAAAACCAATAAGTATTTTTGAAAAATTTAAACGCAGAATGAAATATTACATTATTACTGAGAGCCGAAAGTCCCTGAAAACTTCTATAATGTTTATCACAGAGATAAGAAAAAAAAGAGATAATTTAGTATGATTTTTAATTTCAAATATATCATTCAAAGAACCTTTTTGTTTATTTTAAGATTCTAAGGGACTTTCGGCCCTCGGTAATAATGTAATTTTTCAAAAATATTTATTAGTTTTCTCAGGATTCGAAAAAAATGAATGCATTTAAAAAGCATTTCTCCGAAATTTCGCGCCTATGCTCTTAATCTCTTTTATGCGATTTCGCTGAAATCAACAGTATTAGTGTTCGTATACATAATGAATATCTATCTTCTGCTTTTCTTAAAATCGTCTGTGTGTTTAACCCGGTCCAGTTGCGAATATTTTCGGCCAGGGTATTTGTCGTCTACCAGGACTCTTTTTCTTCGATTTTACCCTTCATAATCAGTTGCTGCAACAACTTACTTACGTTATCATTTCTAAGTATGTGCCCTTTCTCCTTGCTGTCTTTCTCCTTTTAATGATGGTCAAAAGTTCTCTGTTCCTTTTCCATTCTGTGCAACACCATTTCGTTCGTAATACGATCGATCCACGGTATTTTCAAAATTCCCCTAAAAAGCCACATCTCAAAAGCTTGCAGCTTTTTCATTAAGTCAGCATTAACAGTCCAATAAAGAAGAATAGATTGGACATAACATTTTAATTATTAATCCCGGATTTTTATAGTATTCTCCGCCTTCCGGTTGCCAGTTTCCAACTTCGTCCATCGTTGCATTCGTCAGTGTGAAGGTTCCTTTCCGACATTGCCTTCTGAATGTTGCATAGCCAGGATTGTTTCGGCGTTCCTTTCTTCCTTCTTTTCCTTGGCGTCCATTTTAAAATTTGTTTTGGTAGCCTGTCGTCGTCTATTGAGGTTGTACATGAACATGACAATACCAGATAAGTTGCCTCCTTTGAATTTCGTCTATCATGGTTGACTTGACATAACATTTTACCATCTGATATAAGATTTGCAGATTGAATCTTTGGTTACTCAAAAATTTCCTCATCTTCAAAGAGGCTGCTCTTGATTACTCTATTCTTGATCGAATTTCTGAAGTTAATTTTTTATCTGGATCCTTGTTATGGCTTAATATTATGGACCATATTAAAAATTTCGTAATTTTACCGGAAACAAATTGTTCGCATGTACACACCAGAAAGACAATTTATTATTATTCAACAGTCAACTGTCTTTCTCCAAATGTTTTAAAATGATACTTATAGCATTTTTGTCAAAAAATTTCTTGGGCAGAGAAAAACCTCCACCAAAACATTAGCGTATAGACCGGGCAGTATCGTCGCCCCCGCTAGCGCAATTATTCCGATTAGATTTTTTTGCACAAACTTACTCAAACAGAGGTCCTTATAACATATCCACAGGGTGCCGGGCGGTGCCGTGGTCGAAAAATTTTTTAAACAATTTTTTTTAAACAAATTCACAAAAATAATTTTTTTTATTTCCAACAATTTCTTTTAGATAATTTGCGTCATTCTGAGAAAAAAAGGTCTCTTGTCATTTTTCCCTAAAATTGACTGTTGTCGAGTTATACGCGATTAAAAATTTGAAAAATGCGAAAATGGCCATTTTCAAGGCTTCATAACTCGATCAAAAATTATTATTATGAAATTCAAAAAGTGACAAAATCAAGATTCAAATACCTTCTTCAGCGTTATGAAGAGATTTTTGTCATTAATTTATTACAAAGCTGTTATTTTTAGTTATTAACAATTAGCGCTATAGTCTAACTGTATCGTCGCCCCCGTTAGCGGAACAATTTCAATCAGATATTTTTGCACAAACTTACTTGCACAAACTTACTCAAAAAGGGGTCCTCATAACATATCCACGGGGTGCCTTGCGGTGCCGTGGTCGAAAAATTTTTTAAACAATTTTTTTTAAACAAATTCACAAAAATAATTTTTTCATTTTCAACATTTTTTTTTAGATAACTTGGGTCATTCTGAGCAAAAAAGGTCTCTTGTAATTTTTCTCTAAAATTGATTTTTGTCGAGTTATATGCGATTAAAAATTTGAAAAATGCGAAAATGGCCATTTTCAATGCTTCATAACTCGATTAAAAATGATTATTATGAAATTCAAAAAGTGACAAAATCAAGATTGAAATACCTTCTTCAGTGTTCTAAAGAGATTTTTGTCAATATTTTATTACAATGCTGTTATTTTTAGTTATTAACAATTAGCGGTATAGTCCAACCAGGGCCCCCGTAAGGGCTACTGGCGCCTGTGTGCAAAAAAGGATTTTGGCGCCCCTTAAGGCATTTTGATATTTATTTATTTATTTCTTTGAAGGTAGGTAGGTATTTTGGTAGGTGCTTGAAATAAGACAACAAACTAAACTTTAGAACTCATAATAAGTTTTAATTAGTTTTTCTCGAAAAGTGCTTCATTTTTAGGATATTTTACGTAGAAATATTCGATCTGGAATTTGACGAATAAGAACGTATTTTTCATGAGCTTAAATTGTGGTTTTACTAGGTCTATAGACTTCATGAATATACCATTTTCTTCGTCTTTTTATAAGCTACATTTTTGATATAGTTTATTTTTCGATAAAATACTTAGTTTTTGAGTTCTTTGCTAAAAACCGCCTAAAAACGTGCTTTTTGTTGAAAAATTAACATTTTTACTTGCAAATAACTTGAAAAGTATTGATATAGTTACAAAACTCTATAGAACAAAAGTTACTTAGACTTAGTCAGTTTATCTATTTCCGGACTTATTTTAAACCTATATTTTTTCAGCCCCGAGAAGGAGTAACTTTCACCCCCCAAGCAAAGTAAGTTACTTTTACAAGTACAACTTTGAAGTGAAGGGAAGTACAACCTAAATCCAAATTTTCATGCAATTCGGTGGTGACCCTGAAAATTACACGGTGTCGCCGTATTTCACGTTCATTTACTGGGCTATTATCTATTAAAATATTATAAATACCTATATAGTAATATTATATTATAATATATTACTATATAGGTACAATAGAAAAATAAAAAATAGCTATTAATAATAATTCTACTAACGATATTTTCCGAGGCTTTGCTGTTGAAAATTCATTAATTACATCGCTAAAATTTATACCATCAAAAGTTTCTTATTTAATTGTTAATATTGCTAGCCCAGGCAATATTTCTTGAAGCATTGATTTTGAAGCATACATATACAAGCAATGTCAAAAGAATTCTTAGTGAAATGCATACGTTTGAAAGGGTGGAGATTAAATTGTTTGCAAATACCTATATATTGTAAAATATTTAAGGGGTCAATATCATCAAGTAATGTAAATAACTTTAACGCTTAGTAGTTTTCAACGCTTCTTATTTGTTTCGAGCTTCTGTCATATATGTCGTATAACGTATAATCCGTATATAATATTAATATAAGACATATGACACATGCTCGAAACAAATGAGAAGCGTTGAAAAGCCGCTATTTCAAAACAAATAATTGAAGTCTATATCCTTATTATCCTGTTCTGTCAGTCGTTCTTGAAGAACAAAACAACGTTTTAAAAGATCGCTTGTCACTTAATTTTAATATGTTTCGTGTGTATTTATACTAGTCCAGGGCGCATCTGTTTTGAGATGGACGTTGAGAGGTGACTCAAATTTTTTTGCAGAAATTGCTTGAAAATAAATCAAATAATAATATTTGAGTTATCCTCCCTCTCAAAAAGGTCCGGAACATTGTTTAAATAATCAAAATGTCAAGAATTGAAGGAAACATTCGATTTTTTTCTTCGTTTTTTGATTATAACTTTAAAAGTATTCATTTTCGAGAAAAGTTGTACTAACATAAAAGTTGCGTAATTAAATTCCCTACAATATAAAATTGCTTAAAAATTTAAAAAATAGTCACCTTAGTTGCAAAATAGCAATAATTGCGAAAAATACATACAAAAACAAGTATTCGCATTTTACGTTTTTCAACCATTTATGTTACACTTAGGACCTTCATATTTCACCCAGAAAAACTTTATGATACAGTAAAACAATACTGTAAATTTAATTAAGATCGGTTCAATAGATTTTGCAAAATAAATTTTGCAATCCAGCTTTCGCAAAAAAAATTCATTTTTTCAAAATGTTACAGGACTGAAAATAAAGCAGAGAGCAAGTTGAAATTTTTTTGCTTATAGAAATGTACTGTACCTTTAATTTGCAATTTTCAAAATTAAAATCGATTAATTACCACGGCGTCAGAAAATTTTTGAAATAAACAATAATTTTTGGTGCTACGCGCAGGACAGCGCTGTTCGATTCACACAAGTTGATTTCCACCAAAATTTCTTCCAATCTTTATCTAATATATTATTTTCTTACCCTATATTTTGTTGTATTTTAATATTTTAATTCCACAAAAATCAAACTAATTTTATTATTGTTTGTCAAATATTGTTTAAACAATTCCATATGTTTAAAAATAATAAACTTTTATTATTTAAGTTAAAATATATGAACAAAGAAAGTTTTTGCTAATAAAAGAGTTATTTCAAAGGATAGAGTATGTGTTTTTATTTTGCAATAAACAAATTTATTTATTTATATCAAAATGTAATAAAAAGTAAAATGTATCAATCATTATCAAAGGTCATTGGAATGCCCAATCAGAGCAAACTATCCACTGTCCTGCGCGTAGCAGCAATAATTAATTTTTATTTAAAAAAATTCCTGACGCCGTGGTAGTTAATCGATTTTAGTTTTGCAAAATTGCAACTGAAAGGTACAGTAGACTTCTATACGCAAAAAAATTTTCAACTTGCTATCTGCTTTATTTTCAGTCCTGTAACATTTTGAAAAAATGAATTTTTTTTACGAAAGCTGGATTGCAAAATTTATTTTGCAAAATCTGTTGAACCGATCTTAATGAAATTTACAGTATTGTTTTACTGTATCATAAAGTTTTTCAAGGTGAAATACGAAGGTCCTAAGTGTAGCATAAATGGTCGAAAAACCTAAAATGCAAATACTTGTTTTTGTATGTTTTTTTCAAAATTATTGCTATTTTGCAACAAGGGTAACTATTTTTTAAATTTTTAACTAATTCTATATTGTAGAAAATTTAATTACACAACTTTTATGTCAGCACAACTTTTCCCGGAAATGAATACTTTTAAAGTTATAATCAAAAAACCAAGAAAAAAATCGAATTTTTCCTTAATTTTTTGACATTTTGATTATTTAAACAATGTTCCGGACCTTTTTGAGAGGGAGGATAACTCAAATATTACTACTTGATTTATTTTCAAGCAATTTCTGCAAAAAACTTTGAGTCACCTCTCAACGTCCAAATGTACTAATATTTTTACAGATGCGCCCTGGTCTATACCTAATTCTATTTGATTTCTTAACTTTTGTTTTAAAATTAATTTTTTTTGGCAATTTTTTTTCCATTTTTGACCCTGGGATTTGGCGCCCCTAAAGGATGGCGCCCGTGTGCATTGCACACTTTGCACATATGGTAGCGGGGGCCCTGAGTCCAACTGTATCGTCGCCCCCGTTAGCGGAACTATTTCGATTAGATTTTTTGCACAAACTTACTCAAAAATAGGTGCTTATAACATATACACAGAGTGCCGGCCGGTAGTCGAAAAATTGTTTAAACAATTTTTTTAAACAAATTTACAAAAATAATTTTTTCATTTCCAACAATTTTTTTTAGATAATTTGGGTCATTCTAAGCAAGAAAGGTCTCTTGTAGTTTTCGTCTCAAATTGATTGTTGTCGAGTTACACGCGATTTAAAATTTGAAAAATGCGAAAATAGCTATTTTCAAGGGTTAGCAACTCGATTACAAATTATTATTAAGAAAGTCAGAAAGTGACCAGAGCAAAGTTTAAAACTTTGTTTTGTTTATTTAATTTTTTTTGCGAATGTTATTCAATTTTTCATCAACTATCGCCAAGTTAAATGCATAATATTTTGTAATAGAATCAATCACGGAAATTATTCTAATTCATCCGCTTCAACAATTAAACATAACATAATTTTAATAACAAATAGGTACATGAAAAATTTTTTAACAAATAAAATAGTCATATTTAGGAGATAGGATATTTCAAATAAATCCAAAAAATTATATAGACAAATATATTAACAAATAAATATAACATAAAAATCTAATCGAGATAGTTCCGCTAACGGGGGTGACGATACAGTTGGACTATAGCGCTAATTGTTAATAACTAAAAGTAACAGCTTTTTAATAAAATAATGCCAAAAATCTCTTCAGGACGTTGAAGAAGATACTTGAATCTTGATTTTATCACTTTTTGAAATTCATAATAATAATTTTTAATTGAGTTATGAAGCCTTGAAAATGGCCATTTTCGCATTTTTCAAATTTTTAATCGCGTATAACTCGACAACAGTCAAATTTAGAGAAAAATGACCAACGACCTTTTTTACTCACAATGATCCAAATTTACTAAAAAAAAATTGTGGGAAATAAAAAAATAATTTTTGTGAATTTGTTTAAAAAAAATTGTTTAAAAATTTTTCGACCACGGCACCCTGTGGATATGTTATAAAGACCTCTTTTTGAGTAAGTTTGTGCAAAAAAATCGAATCGGAATAATTGCGCTAGCGGGGGCGACGATACTGCCCGGTCTAGTACATACTGGGTATAATCCTCCGTCCCGGGAGACATTTTGAAAATTTCATTTTGGCTAGCGCTTAAAAGTATTTGCCCACACCTGGTGTAGGCCTATTCTCCGATAATCTGCCAGACTATAATGTTTACATATCCATACCAGTGAGAATTTTATATATATATATATATATATATATATATATACATTAGCACTTCGAGCCAAGCAGGCTCATGGCTTGGTTTACAATCTTCCTCCATTCTTGGTTGTTCTTCGCTTTTTCTTTCCAATTGGTTGCATTGAGATACTTCAGGTCATCATTAACTTCATGGCTCCATCTGGTCCTAGGTCTTCCTTTTCTCTTTTTACCACCTATTGTAGCGCTTAACATGATTTTAGGCATTCTAACTTGGACCATTCTTTGGACATGTCCTAACCATCTAAGTCTTTGTGCTCTTATAACTGCAATTATATTAGGCTCCTTATACAATTCTTCTAATTCCTTGTTTGTTCTTCGTGTCCACTGATTGTTGATTATTTTTCCCCCAAATATCCTTCTAAGTATTTTTCTTTCCCATACTTGTAACATTGATTGCTCGGTTTTTGTCATAGTCCAAGTTTCTGAGGCATACGTAACTATTGATCGTATCACAGTTTTATACGTTCTTAATTTAGCTGTTTTGGATATATTTTTGCTTCTGAGTATTCTATTGAGTGCATACATGCAACGATTCCCTGACATTAGTCTTTTGTGTATTTCATCCCGGATGTTTGGTTTACTAGAAAATAAGGTCCCTAAATATTCAAATCTGTCTACCTTTTCAAATTTATACATTGTTCCTTCATTCGTTGTTATCATTAAATATTGCCCTTGTTCAAATTTTTTGTCGGTCCATTCCATATACTTAGTTTTTGTTTCATTTATATAAAGTCCTTTTTCTCGAGCTGCCTTTTCTAGTCGTTCTACTACCTCTTTTAATTGTTCCTTGCTTCTGGATAGAATTACTACATCATCCGCGAATGCCAAACATTGATGTTTTTTGTGATATATATGTCCTGATCTGTTAATATTAGCCTCTTTTATTATCATTTCCAATACTACATTAAATAGCAGTGATGACAACGGATCCCCTTGTCGTACTCCTTTCACTTCGAAATTTTCTGTTAGTTTGTTATTTACTTTTACTTTATTTTCTGTTTTCGTAAGTGTAAGCTTTATCATTCTTATTATTTTTGGTGAAACTTCTAGATTTTTTAACGCTTTATATATTTCTTTTCTTTTTATTCTATCAAAAGCTTGCTTAAAATCTAAGAAGAGTGCCATTGTTGGTTTATTATATTCATAGCTCTCAGCTTGTATTTCTCTTAAAGTAAAGATGTTGTCTATAGTACTTCTTCCTTTTCTAAAGCCACACTGGTATTCACCTATGCTATTGTTAAGACTTCTTGCTAGCTTGTTTTTGATGTGGACTGCTAATATCTTATATATTACATTTAATAGTGCCACTCCCCTATAATTTTGACATTCTGCTTTGTCCCCCTTTTTATAAAGAGGACATATCACTGCTTGCTTCCACTCCATTGGTAGTTCTTCCTTTTCCCATATGTTTTTTAGTAATTTGTGAATTTTGTCTGTCAGCTGCGCTCCTCCATATTTTAACATTTCCGCTGTTATAGAATCACTTCCAGGACATTTATAGTTTTTTAGATTCTTAATAATAATTTCAACTTCATTTAGGGATGGTGCTATATCTTCCGTACTGTCTCTTTGCATATTCATTATTTCGTCTGTGTATTCTTCATTATCGTGATTTATGTGTTCTTCATTTCCATCATCTGTGTCTTCTTCATTGTGATTATTTGTGTACTCCCCGTTTAACAATTCATCAAAATATTGTTTCCATCGTTTTAATATTTCTTGGTCATCAAATATCATTTTTCCTTCTTTATCTTTGTAATAAATGGGCTGTGGTTTATATTCTCTTTTTTGATTTTTAATGCCTTGATATAAATTTCTAATAAGATTATTTTTGTAATTCTCTTCAATGTCTTTCAACTTACCTTCGTAAAATTTTCTCTTTTTATTTCGTAAAATTGCGCTGGTTTTTCTTCTTTGCTCTATGTAAAGTGTTTCCGCTGTTTTTGATTTCAGTCTTAGACTTTCTAATCGTAGCTTGTTCCGTTTCTCTATTTCTAGTTTGCATTCATCGTCGAACCATGCCTTTTGTTGTTTCTTGATTGGCTTGTCAGTATCATCTGCTACGGCTTTTAAAGTATTTTTAATTAAGTCCCATGTTTGTTCTACATTGTCATTTTCTGTAATAAGTTCCAGTTTCTTGTTAAGTGTCAACTGGTATACCTTTTTTTCTTCTTCTGTTTGTAACCTGACTAGCTTGTTCTTCATGCGTTTTTCTCTGTTTCTGTTTCTATTTATAGGTATTATTTGGTTCATTTTTATTCCCACTAAAAAGTGGTCTGAATCTATATCTGGCCCTCTATATGTACGTATATGCATTATGCTTTTTTCTACATCCTTCTCTATTAAAACATGGTCTATTTGGTTTACCGTTTGACCGTCCGGCGATCTCCAAGTGCCCTTGTGTATTTCCTTTCTCTGGAAGTAGGTACTTTTTATTAAAAGGTTTTTTTCTCTTGCAAAGTCGATGAGCATGTGTCCATTTTGATTCGTTTTACAGTCTTAGACTTTCTAATCGTAGCTTGTTCCGTTTCTCTATTTCTAGTTTGCATTCATCGTCGAACCATGCCTTTTGTTGTTTCTTGATTGGCTTGTCAGTATCATCTGCTACGGCTTTTAAAGTATTTTTAATTAAGTCCCATGTTTGTTCTACATTGTCATTTTCTGTAATAAGTTCCAGTTTCTTGTTAAGTGTCAACTGGTATACCTTTTTTTCTTCTTCTGTTTGTAACCTGACTAGCTTGTTCTTCATGCGTTTTTCTCTGTTTCTGTTTCTATTTATAGGTATTATTTGGTTCATTTTTATTCCCACTAAAAAGTGGTCTGAATCTATATCTGGCCCTCTATATGTACGTATATGCATTATGCTTTTTTCTACATCCTTCTCTATTAAAACATGGTCTATTTAGTTTACCGTTTGACCGTCCGGCGATCTCCAAGTGCCCTTGTGTATTTCCTTTCTCTGGAAGTAGGTACTTTTTATTAAAAGGTTTTTTTCTCTTGCAAAGTCGATGAGCATGTGTCCATTTTGATTCGTTGTTGGATGCAAGCTGTATTTTCCTATAGTAGGCTTAAATATGTCCTCTCTACCTATTTTGGCATTGGTATCTCCAAGGACTATTTTGAGATCATATTTGGGGATGCTTTCATATACTTGGTCCAGTAGGTTATAAAACTCTTCCTTTACCTCTATTTCTTTTTCTTCTGAAGGTGCATGAATATTTACAAATGAAATTTTTTGGAATTTTCCTTTTACTCTAAGAACACTAAGTCTATCGGATATTGCTCTGAATTCTACAATTGATGCTCTAAAGTTTTTATGTATTAAAAAGCCTGTACCCAGCATTCTATTTTGCCCTCCACTATTAAAGAGTAAGTAATCTTCTATTTCCTGACTGTATTGTCCTAATTGCTTTGTTTCTTGTAATGCGACAATCTGAAAACTGTATCTTTTAAGTTCAAGTACCATTTGTTTTAATTTTCCTTTTTTGTGACTTCCTCTTATATTCCATGTCGCCATACGTATTACTTCGTTTGATTTTATTGTTTTCTTTTTTGTTTCGTCTTTTCCCTCCTGTCTCCTTTTTCTTTGCCGTGTCGTCTTTATAGTATTGTTCTGTCCGTTATTGCTTATTAGTTTTTTGAGCGGTTATAATTTACTCTTTCCAACTTTTCTCTTTCTCTGTTCCATTTCCATACTTCATTATCCAAAATTAACTTTTGATATCCCACCTTAGCAATTTTGCCTTTGGCCTTCTCTTCTTTAGCAGTTGCTCTAGTTTTGGATTGTATTTCTCTTTCACGTTTTGTTAGATCATCATTTATGTATATGCGGTTCGGCAGTTCTTTGAGTTTATATGTGTTTTTCATTATTTTCATCTTTTCGTATTTGCTATCCAGTTCGACTAAGTATATTTTATCTCCCAATTTCCTTGCTTCATTTATTTTTACTTCTATACCAATTTCCTTGTCGATAAAATTTTTTACTGAATCTCTTAATACCTTTGGATTATTTGTAGTTATCGGGATGCCTTGTATGACTATATTTTTCCTTCTTTTGTCGCTTTCAAGGTATTGTATTCTCTCGTTGCAACTCATTATTTCTTTCTGCAAATTATTAATTTCTTTTAACATTTTTTCATTATTATTCTTCATTGCTGATATTTCGTTTTTATTTTCAATCTGTTCTTTTTTGAGTTCTTTTAGTTCCTCGGAAATCTCCTTCATTTTCTTATCTTGTTCTTTTTGTTGTTTTCTTATTTCTTCTGTGTCCTCTTTAAGATTTTTTAACATAGACATAATTTGCGTTAGCATTTCGTTGTTGGAACCGTCATCTTTCTTTGGAGATCTGGTGGTTTTTTTAGATTGTTGAAAAGCATCCAAGACATCTGTAGCTTTTCTTTTTTCTGATTCATCTGCTGTAGTTGAGTCATCGGAATCATACATTTTGATTACACCGCGATAGAAACTGGTATCCAGGTCGACCCTTTAAAAAATTGCCGTTTCTCACAGTGTGGCAATTTCTGTGTATTTTTAGTAATTAAAAAATTATTATTCTATTTTTAATAATTAATTATATCAATTTTTATTGTAGTTATTTTGTAACTTTTAAAATTATTCGTTCCCACCTCTACAGGTCTACCAATATTTACAAATTTTAACAGCTTTTTAATAAAATAATGCCAAAAATCTCTTCAAGACGTTGAAGAACATACTTGAATCTTGATTTTATCACTTTTTGAAATTCATAATAATAATTTTTAATTGAGTTATGAAGCCTTGAAAATGGCTATTTTCGCATTTTTCAAATTTTTAATCGCGTATAACTCCACAACAGTCTAGTTTAGAGAAAAATGAACCAAGACCTTTTTTACTCACAATGATCCAAATTATCTAATAAAAATTGTGGGAAATGAAAAAATTATTTTTGTGAATTTGTTTAAAAAAATTGTTTAAAAAATTTTTCGACCACGACACCGCCCGGCACCCTGTGGATATGTTATAAGGGCCTCTTTTTGAGTAAGTTTGTGCAAAAAAATCGAATCGAAATAGTTCCGCTAACGGGGGTGACGATACAGTTGGACTATAGCGCTAATTGTTAATAACTAAAAGTAACAGCTTTGTAATAAAATAATGCCAAAAATCTCTTCAGGACGTTGAAGAAGATATTTGAGTGTTGATTTTGTCACTTTTTGAATTTCATAATAATAATTTTTGATCGAGTTATGAAGCCTTGAAAATGGCCATTTTCGCATTTTTCAAAGTTTTAATCGCGTATAACTCGACAACAGTCAAATTTAGAGAAAAATGACCAACGACCTTTTTTACTCACAATGATCCAAATTTACTAAAAAAAAATTGTGGGAAATAAAAAAATAATTTTTGTGAATTTGTTTAAAAAAAATTGTTTAAAAATTTTTCGACCACGGCACCGCCCGGCACCCTGTGGATATGTTATAAAGACCTCTTTTTGAGTAAGTTTGTGCAAAAAAATCGAATCGGAATAATTGCGCTAGCGGGGGCGACGATACTGCCCGGTCTAGTACATACTGGGTATAATCCTCCGTCCCGGGAGACATTTTGAAAATTTCATTTTGGCTAGCGCTTAAAAGTATTTGCCCACACCTGGTGTAGGCCTATTCTCCGATAATCTGCCAGACTATAATGTTTACATATCCATACCAGTGAGAATTTTACTTCACGTAATTTGTCGTGTGAAGACAGAAAAGGTAGGGACAGCCGTAAAATATTTGCGCCTACATTCTTAAGAGTCGACAAGGCGATGTAATAATATATCTAGGGTGCTCGGTAAAATAAGTATAAGTCAATTTAGACTTTAGACTTTTCAACTTTTCAGGAGAAGCAAAAAGCGATAATTAATTGGCACATTTACTAAATCGTAGTACAAAAAATTATTATATTTACCTATTTTACTTTGTAAACAGTAATCTTGAAGAAAGTATCTATTTTCTTTTGAATAAATGGAAATGATAAAAAACAAGAATGTGTGTGTACTTTGTACGCACGTAAGAAGTTATACTTCTATTATATGATTATATGATTATAAACGAAATTAATATACTTTTTATTTATATTTTATTTAAATATTAAACTAATTTATACTTACTACTTCTCAAACATTTTTATTAAAACAGTGCCAAAAATTAAAATAATAAAAGAATAAAACACACACAAACACATTAAAAATGCCACAAATGATTTCTGAACATTAATTGTCGGAAATTTTTTTAACTAAATACGTATTTTCTGAAAATAAAATTATATAATAAATATACTTACAATCATAAAATGTATATAAAAAAATAAAAGTTTCTGTTGGGATTCGAACCAACTTACCACGCGGCTGGTATTTGCGTTGTATTGGGGTTCACTCGCATTAAAAGCTTCGCCACAGAGACAGTTTGTCATTATGTGCGAAGACCGACTAACTAAACGGATTAAACTTTTGACATTTTTAACTTATGTAAATCAAATTATTTTGATTTTGAATTGAAATGATTTAGAATTGAAAAAATACAACAAAACATAGAGTAAGAAAACAATATATTAGGTGAATATTGATAGACATTTTGATGGTTATCAAATTATGTAAATAAAAGTATTACATACTACTTATGTATTTTGGTAGGTTCAAATAGGTAGGTATCGGAGCCCGTATAACGACTAATAAATTTCTCAATCACTTGCATCGTGCAAAGTGGCTATGTTCAAATATCATAACAAAATTTGATCAACTATTTATAAAACACTTACCAGTGTAAGATTCTTTAGCTTTGAATAAGCGAGATCTGCGGCACTCATACTAGTCACAGTTTGATGGGCTTTCACATTGGCATGCAACAATCATCTCTTCTATGTAGATAAGTCCAAAAATATAATATGAAAACTATTTAAAAAGGCAGTATAACCATTAGGGAAGATGTTTTCAAAGAGAGGTGTTTTCACAGCTCGAGGAGGAAACAGGTAACCTGGGCCTTCGAATAAATGAAGAGAAGACGAAATATATGCTGGTGACCAAAAATCCAAGACCAAGAGTTAGGCAGAACGTAACTATTAATGACGACAACTTTGAAGTAGTAAAAGAGTTTAAATATCTGGGAGCAGTAATCACAGAGGACAATCACATAGAAAAAGAGGTCTCAGCAAGAATAGCTGCGGGAAATAGAGCATTATACTCCCTATCATCATTATTAAGATCTAAGCTGCTGAAAAGACAATCTAAATTAAGACTGTACATGTCAATTATTCGCCCAGTTGTTACATATGGGAGTGAAACATGGACTCTACATCAGCGAGAAATAAATAAATTGCTGATATTTGAAAGGAAAGTCCTCAGAATGATATTTGGTCCTCAAAGAGATGAATTGACAGGAGAGTGGAGAAGGCGCCGCAATGCTGAATTGGTGACTCTATATGGTACTGAAAACATCGTCAGACATATAAAAGCTAATCGGATAAGATGGGCAGGTCATGTAGTAAGATCAGAGGAAGACAGAGTGCTAAAGACAGTGTTCTTCGAGAGACCAGACGGTAGAAGATCAGTGGGCCGTCCCAGAAAAAGATGGAAGGATGATGTTGAAACCGATCTATCTAGGATTGGGATACAACAATGGCAAATCGAAGCGCAAAATCGCAGACGATGGAGGGCCATAGTGGATGCGGCGAGGACTCACCCCGAGTTGTAAAGCCAGTCAAGAAGAAGAAGAAGAAAAAGTATAACCATTAACTAACTTTTTGTTTGTTGTTTCTCTCCCTACAAATTTTAAAACGCAACAACCATACATTATAACCAAACCACAGTCCCACAGCTGCCATATTGGATAATTTTTGTCATGTCATTTGAACATCCAATCAGAACAAAGTTATAATGCGCATGCGCCCGGTCGCTAGGTTTTACCATATAAAAATTCACCGTCATTACGCCCGTAAAGAAGTATAACTTCAAAAATGTGACATATTTTTTGGATCACGTGTACCCGATGACATACTATTTTGCTTAGTCCAAAATTTATTATTATTATTATTATTACAGATTATTTATTAAAAGAAACATATTTATGCAATATTTCTAAAACACATAGAAATAATAATAATGCGGTTTCGGCAGACCAATGGTAACTTCTCTTAACAAAGAAAAGTATTACTACGGGTCAGATGAAACGTCATCATCTGGAACCACATCGGCAGCTTCAGTTGTCTTTAAATTTTAAATACTGGACTTATCAAAAGAAGAAGATCCAAAAATATTCTTTTCTTCTGTACTGATAAAGCAAGAGTGCTTTTATACAAATTGCTGGGTACCAACCTAGCATTAGTTAGCCCTCTACGTAGTACACTTTGCTTCATAAATTCCTCTTTTTCGTTATGATTAAGTGATGTTTTATACAGAATAATTCCCTTTTCGCTTGTATAACGAAGTAATTTTACTTCTGGAGTTTCGAGGATTTTTGGTATTAAATTGATGCAACATCTGTTGAAAATTTCAATATACAGGGTGTTGTTTCAAGGTCACAATTATTTTAAATTTTTTTTTTTTGTTAATCCGGACCTGAATTTTTTTTGTGATTATTAAATGGGTTGTTGCAATGTAGTAAATAAGTATTGATTATTTTTAAAATAAGTATTTGTTCATTAACTTTATTAATTTATTATTAAAAGTTAATAACACCTTGCTTTTTAATCAAAGTTCTTAAAAATTTCAATTAAATTTAAAATTCAAGTCATTAAATTTTCTGCCTCACGCCCAAACACGCCTCAAACACATCGGCACACTATCAAATAATTTGGAAAACACGTGAAATTTGACAAATAATTTGATCACAGGGCCCTTTAGTTAGCCTTCGGGCCGCATAAAAAACGCTAGAGAGCCGCATGCGGGCGGCAGGTTGAGTATCACTGCTGTAGAGGGTACTTTTATCCATGGAAAGATATACAGTAGATATACAAGAAATTTCGGTAGTTTTATATCTACATAAGTTTTCAGAAAAAATTTAACAGTAACATGGTGGTACCAAGTCTGTTCCTGGATACATTCAAATTTGAACTTTTCGCAGCTTCAGAGTCTCATTATCTATTATATCCATATAAAAGTGTATCGAGTCCTTTTGCAGCATAATCATCATCACATCATTGTATATAAAACGAGCATTTCATGTAGCGGCGTACACACATTTTGACATGCCTGAATGATGCTCCAAAAAAACTAGATCCACTTTTAAATGGATATAATATAGATAATGATTCTTTGAAGTCCCAAAAAGTTTGAAGTTTAATGCCTCCAAAAACAGACTTAGTACCACCTTGTAACTGTAAAAATTGCTCTAAAAACTTATGTAGATATAAATAGCTCAGATTTCCTGCATATCTCGATGCAGATGTATGAAAAAAAAAATGTTTGTAAAAATAGTATTTGTAAGAATAACTATCTTCTAAGCTATATTTCTGAAACCTTAGTTTTCGTGTTTTTATTTCTCATTGAGTTCATAAATCGAAGAAAAATAAATAGAACGAAAGGTGATACGAGGCATTTTATGATGAATTATAAGAATTATATGGTAAAACTTTATTACGATCTCCAAAAATAAAAAATGAAGATAAAGTATATATACATAAATTATTGTAATTTGTATAGAGAGGTTAGCGTGTGAACGTTATATGCTGTCAGCTGATTTTTTGCATCAGAGCGCGCTATTAAAATATCGATGTCTTGGCCAAAAATAAACCTACGAACATTTTACTAAGTTCAAAATGTTCACTTTGACTTCTTCTATCATTAATGTTAATTAAAGTATAAATGTTTATTGCTTAAATTTGCTTAAAACCCTTATAAACAAATTAATGGATAATTTTTTAAAGAACATTCTAACTTCAAACGGGTATAGTTTTAAAACGGTTTTAATACAAATAAATATAAAGTAATTTAGCAAACTTTGTTTGAAGGTCTATGAATTAAGCTTTAAAATGTGACTTCGTAAAGCTCATTTTCATGCGTAGAACCCGAGTTATGATCGAAAAATCTTCGAAAAATATAGTACGTTCTTTAACGGTAAAATATTCCAAAACCTATAAATTTTAAAGAACCGCTTGGATTGACATGTTTGGCATATATGCATAACTAACATGTCAAAGAAAAAAAGTGATATTGTGCCGATGTGTACTTTTGCCCTGGGGCTGAGTTGACCCCTTCTCGAAGGTGAAATAATATACGTTCAAAATAAGTCCGGAAATGGATAAACTGACTAATTCTAAACAACTTTCGTTCCGTACAGTTTTTTTATTAAGTTAATATTTTCGGGTTATTTACGAGTTAATTTATTCATTTTTCAACAAAATAACCACGCTTTTAGTAACAGTAATAGAAATAACTCAGAAAGTTAGTATTTTGTCGAAAAAACATTCTTAGAAAAAATATAGCCTGTAAAAAAGTGAAAATAATGTTATATATAGGGGAAGGACGGGGAAGATGACGCAGCGTCTAAGATGACGCACCTCTGTATTTTATCAAGTACTTCACTAAATTCAGTTTTTATACCCGTGGCGCCCTCCTTTAGAAACTACTATTACTTTAAAACTTCATCGGTCAGCTTTCGTACTGTTTAGTATCTGTGAGGCAGAGTAACGCGATACACGTTGATTTCTTGTTATTTTTGACACTGCGAATATTAATGGTAAGTTATTTAAAAATGGTTCCATTGGATTTTCTTCATATTCATGGGAGTAGGTGATATTTATTTTCAGTTAGCGAGGATTTATCTGTTAAATATTTGATGATGGATAATTTTGATAACCATTTTTTGTAGGTTATGCTGAACAGGCTAAGTTGACGCAGACTGCGTCATCTTTGATGTTATAGTGCGTCATCTTTGCCTTTTCAGTTCATTACCTTAAATAACAATGGAGTATAGAATATTTATTATTTAGTGTCTATTTTGCATTTTGAGGCATCTTTTTCTTTTTTAGAAATGGGAAAATATATACGAAAAACACAGAGAGGATCATTTTCTGCAGCAGCTCTTAATGCAGCATTGAATGCAATTTGTAGAGATGGTCGTAAAATTCGGGAAGTGGCAAGGGCATTTTCAATACCAGAAGCTACATTGAGGAGAAAACTTAAGGTTAAAAATTTATTAAAGGAAGTCAAATCAGAGTCTCTTGGTAGAGCCCCATTGTTTTCGGCACATCATGAAAAGGAGATACTAGATCATGTTCTCAAGCTGGCCAATTTATTTTTTGGTATCACTTGCATAGAGCTGAGAACCATGGCATTTGCTTATGCAGAACGCAATGAAATTAAACACAATTTTAATAAGAATAAACAAATGGCTGGAAAAGACTGGTATCTAGGATTTATAAAACGAAATCCTCAAATTTCCTTGAGAAAGCCAGAAGCTACAAGCATTAATAGAATAACAGCCTTCAATAAAATAGAAGTAGACCGCTTTTTTAAAAATTTGGAAACAGTGCAAGAAAAATATAAATTTCTGCCAGATCGCATTTACAATGTTGATGAAACCGGTATATCTACGGTTCCTAAAGAATCATGTAAAAGACTTGGACCCAAAGGAGTAAAGCAGTTTGGAATCATTTCTTCGTGGGAACGAGGGAAGGATATCACGGTAATAATGGCGTTCAGTGCCTCCGGTAACTACATACCTCCATTATTTATATTTCCCAGGAAGAGGATGAGCCCACAGCTTCAGAAAAATGGACCAAGCGGTGCGATTTACAACTGCACGGATAATGGATGGAGTAATACGTCTATGTTTTTATTATGGCTGAAGCATTTCCAAAAAAAAGTCCTGTCTAGTCCAGATAATCCCGTGCTGTTAGTATTAGATAATCACTCGAGCCATATTTCACTGGATATTTATAATTACTGCAAAGAGAATGGGATTATAATGGTTAGTATTCCACCCCACACATCCCACAAATTACAACCTCTTGATGTGTCATTTTTTTCTGCATTAAAATATGCGTATGGTCGCCATTGCAATTCCTTTCTAAAATCTAAGATCAGCAACTCAGAGTTTGAAGATAAAATTACTCCATATGATGTCGCCGAGATTTTTAAGTTAGCATATGATCAGGTGGCAAATATTGATAAGGCCGTTTCTGGTTTCGGAACGTGCGGAATTTTTCCGTTAAACTCTGATAAGTTCACAGAAGATGACTTTTTTCCTGCTGATAATTTAAACAATGATAGCTTGGATAGAGATGTTTCTCCTGAACCTGCACCTCAGGAAACACCTCCACTAATAACAACACCATCTATAAGAGAACCAGAATTACCACGTCCATCAACCAGCCGACAGTCTCCTGAAAGTCGTCACACAACCCCCACAAAACAAAATGAAATAACCAAACGTCCACATATTTCTCTTTCACTTATTTCTCCAGTTCCTTTGCCCAATAAAAAAATTAAAAGAAAATATGGACGACAAAAGCAACATTCTGAAATTCTAACAAGCACCCCTTTAAAAGAATTCTTAGAAGAAAAAGAGATAAAAAAAAAGAAAAACTGGCGAAGTCGGAAGAAGGAAAGAAAAAAGTAACCAAACAAGTATTGGTTAATGATGCAGGATTAAAACTAAATAAAAATAAAGGGAAAGCCAAAGTACAAAAAATAATCAAACAAAAAATAAACAAAAAAATCTTGAGGATAGCGATACTGAAGAAAGCGATTTTGATGAAGAAGGTCTTTGCAATGACGATGAGTTGGATGACATAATCAACGAGGGAGGTGAAACTGATATCTGCATGTTATGTGGAGACTTCGGCAAAAAGACGGAAACATGGTTCAGATGCACAAGTTGTGGACAATGGGTGCATAAAGAATGCAGTGGAGCCAAAAGTCCCGAAAACTACATTTGTGACTTTTGTTAGTATGTTAAAAAAGCTTTGTTTACATTTTCTTACTTTCAGCATTAAAAAATAAATTTTCTTTTCATATCACTTGCGCTTTTAATATAGATACCTACATGCGCCATCTTCACCATCACTGTGCGTCATCTTTCCCTCGGTGGAAGGTAAGATGGCGCAAAAGCGTTTTTTTTTAAAGCCGCATAAAAAATACTTCCTTTTATTGAATTTAAAAATAATCCTAGAAATTGGTTATAGAAATGTCCAAATTACAGGCTCGTAGCATTCAAAGTTAGCTTAAATATTTTTTACCCTTAAATAAAATGTATTTTGCTTAGGTGCGTCATCTTCGACGTCCTTCCCCTATGTATTAGGTCTCTAGACATAGCATAAGCAGAGTTATAGCTAATAAAAAATAGGTTCATATTCGTCAAATTCCAAATCGAATATTTTAGCGCGAAATAGCCAAAAAAATGAAGCACTCTTTGGAGAAAACTCATTACAACTTTTTTAAAGCGTTTAAAAAGCTTAAAGAAGGAATTCAAAAAACTTACAATTCACGACCCCCTCTGTTCAGCTGGTAAATTCCAACAGAAAATGGACCTAAGTACTCAAAGAACTAACGACCAATATAAAAATAAAATAAAAATTCCATTTTTATTCAGTTGCAATGCGAAGGCAAAACAATCCTATTTTTCACTTAGAATACGGAGCGAAGTCCAGCACTCTGAATCGACGATTTTCGACTCTTGTTGAAGTCTCATCGGAGAGAACGTAGGCCTGCTGCTCCATACTCTAAGTGACCAACACCGAGAGTTTATCCCCCACATCGCAACTGACGTGTATGGACTAGGTGACTAGCGTCATCTGGCAACTGAAAGATGAAGTAGTTTTCAATCCTAATAGCAACATTAATAATATTTAAAAATATTAAAATATTACTAAAAGATTTTTAAATTGAAAACTTATTGGTCCATTTCCTTGGTAACACCTCCAAGGCTTCTAAAATTTGCAAGCCAAATGGATGCCGCAGCGAAGAAGACGGGGTCGTGAATTGTAAGTTTTTGAATTCCCTCTTGTTTTCTTCGCTTCAGCATCCATCTGGCTTGCAAATTTTAGAAGCCTTGGAAGTGTTACCAAGAAAATGGACCAATAAGTTTTCAATTTAAAAATCTTTTAGTAATATTTTAATATTTTTAAATATAATTAATGTTGCTATTAGGAATAAAAACTACTTCATCTTTCAATTGCCAGATGACGCTAGTCACCTAGTCCATTCACGTCAGTTGCGATGTGGGGGATAAACTCTCGGTGTTGGTCACTTGGAGTATGAAGCAGCAGGACTACGTTCTCTCCGATGAGACTCAAACAAGAGTCGAAAATCGTCGATTCAGAGTGCTGGACTGCGCTCCGCATTCTAAGTGAAAAATAAGATTGTTTTGCCTTCGCATTGCAACTGAATAAAAATGGAATTTTTATTTTATTTTTATATTGGTCGTTACTTCTTTGAGTAACTAAGTACATTTTCTGTTGGAATTTACCAGCTGAACAGACGGGGTCGTGAATTGTATGTTTTTTGAATTCCCTCTTGTCTTCTTCGCTTCAGCATCCATCTGGCTTGCAAATTTTAGAAGCCTTGGAGGTGTTGCCAACAAAATGGACCAATAAGTTTTCAATTTAAAAATCTTTTAGTAATATTTCAATATTTTTAAATATTATTTATGTTGCTATTAGGATTGAAAACTACTTCATCTTTTAATCGTTACCAATTCACAACTTGATTTACTCGTGTATGTATTGTTTATATGATTTGTAAATTTCTTTAGTCCAAAGTCCTTATTTTTGAAAGTGATGTAGTTAAAAGAGCTTGAACGAGTCACAAATCACGAGTGTATACACAATATGAACAGCCATATCTTAACCAATTTTTGTCCTGCAGAAAAACAACAAAATAGAATATATTCAGAAAAACAAATCCGACTTTTTTTCTTATATGAGATTTTTGGTATTTTGAACAATACTTAAGTTATTTTGAAAAAAAAAACATTTTTTCAAAATAAAATTTTTTAAAATTTTACTTTAAAACCAAAAATAAGCACTTTGAATCGATGAAACTTACAGATCATATATATAAACTCAATACAAGTAAAGCAACTTTTGAAGCGGTAAAGATTAATTTACTTAAGTTGCTAATTGGGGGTGGTTTTCCCGATTTTTTTTGCCAAAACAAAAGATGATGCTAGAAGAACTTACTTTTTTATAAAAACAGAAATAAAGATTTTTTTTGAACACTTTAAAAAAGTTGCATTGTGTTTTCCCCAAAAAGGCTTAATTTTTTTGATATTTCACTTTGAAATCTTCTATTTGGAATTTGGAGAATATGAACCTATTTTCATTAGCTATAACTCTGCTTCTACTAGGTCTATAGAGACCTCATGACCAATCTCTTCACTTTTTTTACAGGATATATTTTTTCTAAGAATGTTTTTTTCGATAAAATACTTAATTTTTGAGTTATGTGCAAGAAACCGTCTAAAAACGTGGTTTTTAAACGCATGTTTTTTCACCCCCGAAAAGGGGAGGTACCCATCCCCATTGCAAAATCAGACATCGGCACAATATTACTTTTTTTGACATGTTAGCTATGCGTATGCCAAATTTCATGTCGATCCAAGCAGTTCTTTAAAATCTACAGCAAAATCCGTGAAAGAACGTACTAATACTCATTTTGCAAATGGCCATTTGCATTAGGCACTTATTTTACAATAACTTTAGTTCTAAATATTGGATTTAAGTTTGGTAAACGCTATTTTCTTTATTTTTTATTAAAGAACAAAAATTTTATTTGTTTGAGATTTTTTTTATCTCTCAGTTCATGAGCTTAGATCCTCATAAACAATAATTAACAAACATTTAAATTGTTTATAACAATTACACAAGCTGCAGTAAATATTGATTTTTTATCACTAAATATATCCAAAAGTCAAATCAGTGTTTTTCTATAAAAAATTTGTCACATATGATTCAAGCACATCCCGTTAAACAAATTATACTTCCAAGTTCATTGGATCATATAAAAGCAAATTATAAGTATCATACATTGAATGTTCTTTGTAATCAAAAATAACGGATCCTGAAGAGGAAACTGTCGAAAAAGCCAAAAGGCAAAGAAATATGGAATTATATGATGACTCAGAGGAACTACTATTCAGAGGGGATACTCTTGAATCACATTTGATTCATGGACTTACGGATTAGGGTTATAAACACGCTCCTTGAATCATATAATTGATTCATTGGGCAGCGAAGTTGTTAATACTTAGGTCGTTATAATAAACCATTAAGTATGCGTATATTTTTTTAAATGTTAATAAAAAATGTATATATTTCGTATATAATTATTTGAAATATATACTATAAATGCACCACTCCTTACCTTTGTCAACGTCACAAGTAGAGTTCAAACACAAACCAACTAAAACAATTTCCGCCAGACCCATGATATTTTCTCTTTGACACCGCTTTTCATTTTCACCAGACCATCGGCATTGAAGTTTGAATGCCTTATGTGTTGTGATTGTCCACTAAGATATTAAGAGCTGGGTCAGCGCATGACACATGTCGTGTGTCGCATCATTTATCATTGTGTTATATCCGATAGCTTTTGCCACCCTCATTATTTATTATACACTGAGAATTGAATTATTTATGTCAGTAGGTGAAAACGGTGGATCATTTAGCCAGCTGTTTGTTGTCACTCTATATACAGGCTGGAATTTTTTGTAAAATATATCTAGTGTAGAAAACAGAGTTTGAACTTCGCAAACTCGACACAAGTCCGGTTTTATTCTTTTCTGGTATATCAAGGAGTGCTTATTATGAGACAAACTTTTTCTTAAAAGATTCCGCCCCGGAACACCCATTTTCATCCCATTAAAGGGGGTAATTTGTGGTTTTTGCAAAAAGTTCCTTAATGGAAATATGAAGATGACTATATTCCATACAATTTATTCCACGAGAGCATATTGTCTATCATCCACCGTTTAGCGGGAGTGGCGCCCCAAAGTTGACAAGTTTTAAAAACAATGTTTCAAAAAAAAAAAAGAATGTGTGTCTGTGTACTTTGTACGCACGTAAGAAGTTATACTTCTATTATTATGATTTTAACGAAATTAATATACTTACAGGTTATTTGTATTTTATTTAAATAATAAGCTAACTTTCTTTACCTACCACTTTTAAAATTTTGTTATTAAAACGATACCAAAAATATATAAAAAAAATAATATGAATCGTCCGGGATTTGAACCCGGGACCTCTTGATCTCCGGTCACACGATCGGGACAGGTTAAAAGATTTCTCATACATACTGACAAATTTAATAGACCAAGTGAACTGCACAAAAATACTTTAAATATACTTAATACTTACTATTATTATAAAATATCTTCTTCCCGAGGAAGACAAATCCAAAGACACAAAAATTATAATAAATAATACATTTACTAAGAACACTAATATATCCTTTTATATGATAGATATAATATGACTTATTTGCGCTGACAGCGCTGATACATACATATCTTGAAAGATTAGCAACGAAATACATACTGTCTGTGTGCGCATGCGCCCGGCATTAAAAAATTTCACTCTCGATCGTAAAGAAGTATAACTTCAAAAATATTTTTCCCTAACTGTAATGGGAATCAAGAAGAAATCCTGCAGCAATTAATCACAAATAAGTGGCTGATTTTCTGGTATAGGTTTCATTTAAGGGCAATCACTCATTTTTTTATTACAGGGTGTTACATTTTAAAAGACCCCTTTTTATACCATCTGAACCGCTTATGCTAGCGTAAAAAAACTTTCAGCAATTAACCATGTACACAGCGTGGAACAACAATTACCCCAAAGAAATTAGAAACTTGATAGAGGAAAAAAGAAAGGCTCGGAAGGTATGGCAAAGAACTCGAATTACAGAAAATAAAAATAATCTAAATAGGCTCACACAAGAGCTGCAAAGAGAAATCTCGAAAATTAAAAACGAATCAATCAATAAGTACCTGAGAGAACTAACTGATGATGAATGCACCGATTAATCCCACTGGAAGGCAGCCAAAAAGATAAATAAACCAGTTCAGCATATACCTCCTTTACGAAAAGAAAACAGAACATGGGCAAGAAATCCCAAAGAGAAAGTGGATGCGTTCGCTGATTATTTAGAAAACATATTTCAACCAAATCCTGGGGAAACTCATGTAGACAATGAACGAATAGCTACTCGACCAGGGCGCATCTGTAAAAATATTAGTACATTTGGACGTTGAGAGGTGACTCAAATTTTTTTGCAGAAATTGCTTGAAAATAATTCAAATAATAATATTTGAGTTATCCTCCCTCTCAAAAAGGTCCGTAACATTGTTTAAATAATCAAAATGTCAAAAAATGAAGGAAAAATTCGATTTTTTTCTTGGTTTTTTGCTTATAACTTTAAGAGTATTCATTTCCGAGAAAAGTTGTATTGACATAAAAGTTGTGTAATTAAATTTCCTACAATACAGAGTTAGTTGAAAATTTAAAAAATAGTCACCCTTGTTGCAAAATAGCAATAATTGGGAAAAAACTATACAAAAACAAGTATTCGCATTTTACGTTTTTCAACCATTTATGCTACACTTAGGACCTTCAAATTTCACCCAGAAAAACTATATGATACAGTTAAACAATATTGTAAATTTCATTAATATAAGATCAGTTCAATAGATTTTGCAAAATAAATTTTGCAATCCAGCTTTCGCAAAAAAAATTCATTTTTTCAAACTTTTACAGGACTGAAAATGAAGCAGATAGCAAGTTGAAATTTTTTTTGCTTATAGAAATGTACTGTACCTTTCATTTGCAATTTGCAAAACTAAAATCGATGAACCACCACGGCGTCAGGAATTTTTTTAAATAAACATTAATTATTGGTGTTGTGCGCAGGACACCGGATAATTTGCTCTGATTGGGCATTCCACTGACCTTTGATAATTATTGATACATTTTAATTTTTATTACATTTCGATATAAATAGATAAATTTGTTTATTGCAAAATAAAAACACATACCGTGAAATGGGGTGAGATTGATCAATTTTAACCTTATTTGATTTATATTTTAAACGTTTTTGTGACTGTTCTATATTTAAACACTTCACGTGTTATATTAATATCTAAAGAGTAGTGATTTAACACTAGTTTTGTTTTAATTATTAAGAAAATCCACTTATCTCATAAAAAAAGGGTGATCAATCTTAGACCCGTGACTGGGGTGAGATTGATCATGATGATTTTATAGCATTAAACAGTAGTGCTTTTAAATATAATATGATCAATCTTAACCCTGACTAATTCGGTCAGACAGTTTTTCGAATTTTTACAAAGGGGTGAGATTGATCATGCGGGATGAGAATGATCACACTATTTTTATTGTACTATTCTTTATTTTTACAAAAAAAACATATTTTAACAACTAAAATGTAATTCAGAACAATTATTAAAAAAAAACAAAATTTGATTTAACATTCTTTTATATTAATTTCTCCGCGAAAATGATATTTTTGTATCCTATCAGAAATCGTCTCAAGTGTCGGATCTGGTAGTAAGGCAACTACTTCCTTGAAGGGAACAGTGGATATGTCATTTTCAATTATTTTGAAAATCTTCCTCGATACTGCTAATTTAAGGCCAAAAAACTTTTGACGAACATTCTCAAATCCATAGCACTTAGAGGATATCCCCAATCTGCACACGTTAAAATGCTATTTATAATGGCTACTTCTTCTTCATATGTGAATACAGATTGTCCACCTATTTTCTTAATCTTCCTTCCATGGTACTTGTTATTTAAAGTCCCGTAGGACAATTTGTATTTTTTTGCGGCTTTTCTTAGCCATAATCCATTTTCCAATACATCGTGCAACGCCTGATTAACTTGTTCTTCATTAAAATTGCCATACGTTCTACTGCCTAATTGTCTTTTGTACGTTCTTCCCATTTTGATTGATATTCTTAAATCTGTAACAAAAATTATAAATTAATTTCTGAAACGTACGTAACGTGGGGTTTGATTGATCACTTGATCAATGTCACCCCATTCAATATTATCCGCCATCTTAAAAAAGCTGGCGTTAGTTAAAATGCTAGATACTTAAAATTATTATTACAGAACCATACAAAATAATTTTATAACACTAGAAATAGCGAACTTACCTCTGTTCTTCCTCTACCATCAAAAGTACACAAACTATAAAAATAGGACAAAAATTATGGTTAATTTCAAAGCCACAGAACTTCTTCCCAATGCCAATTGCAAACTACCAACGACGTGAACTGATCATAGTCAAGATCCAAGAAATGAATAGTGCCACGCCCAGAAACAATTTTACATTGTTGCCGGTTGTATCTACATATATGTGATACAACGACAAATGATCAATTTCACCCCGGGAGATCAATCTCACCCCATTTTACGGTACTCTATCCTTTGAAATAACACTTTTTTTAGCAAAAACTTTGTTTGTTCATATATTTTAACTTGAGAATAAAAGTTTGTTATTTTTAAACACATACAATTGTTTAAACAATATTTCACAAACAATAATAAAGTTAGTTTGATTTTTGTGGAATTAAAATATTAAAATACAACAAAATATAGAGTAAGAAGATAATATATTAGATGAAGATTGGAAGAAATTTTGGTGGAAATCAACTTCATGTGAATCGAACACCGCTGTCCTGCGCGTAGCACCAATAATTAATATTTATTTAAAAAAATTCCTGACGCCGTGGTAGTTAATCGATTTTAATTTTGCAGATTTAAAATGAAAGGTACAGTACACTTCTATACGCAAAAAAAATTTCAACTTGCTATCCGCTTTATTTTCAGTCCTGTAACATTTTGAAAAAATGAATTGTTTTTGCGAAAGCTGGATTGCAAAATTTATTTTGCAATATCTATTGAACCGATCTTAATAAAATTTACAGTATTGTTTTACTGTATCATAAAGTTTTTCTGGGTGAAATATGAAGGTCAGAAGTTTAGCATAAATGGTTGAAAAACGTAAAATGCGAATACTTGTTTTTGTATGGTTTTTTTCGCAATTATTGCTATTTTGCAACGATGGTGACTATTTTTTTAAATTTTAACTAATTCTATGTTGTAGGAAATTTAATTACGCAACTTTTATGTTAGTACATCTTTTCTGGGAAATGAATACTTTTAAAGTTATAATCAAAAAACGAAGAAAAAATCGAATTTTTCCTTCATTTTTTAACATTTTAATTATTTAAACAATGTTCCGGACCTTTTTGAGAGAGAGGATAACTCAAATATTATTATTTGAGTTATTTTCAAGCAATTTCTGCAAAAAAATTTGAGTCACCTCTCAACGTCCATCTCAAAACAGATGGGCCCTGGACTATACTGATTCTGTTAACATACAACTGACTACTACAAAAAAAGTTCAAAAATTAATCAAGAACATCAATACAAAAAAAGCGCCTGGGTTTGACCTGATCAATGGTGAGATGCTAAAAAAATTACCTAGAAAAGCCATAGTAAAGGTTACTACACTAATAAATGCATCATTTAGGCTTAGATATGTTCCCATCCTTTGGAAAACTGCAGAGGTTATAATGATACCCAAAGTAGGACAAGATAACCCTGAATTAACATCATACAGGCCAATCTCCTTACTATCCATAATCTCAAAGGTGTTTGAAAAATGACTACTACGAAGAATGAACCATATAATTGAACAAAAAAAATTATTCCAACACACCAATTTGGATTTCGTGATAAACACTCCACAATTGACCAGATCCATCGAATAGTAACTGAAATAGACAAAGCATTGGAAGGGGACAAAATTTGTTCAGCAGTATTCCTGGATATCGCAAAAGCATTTGACAAAGTGTGGCACGACGGTCTGTTAATGAAGCTAAAAAAAATATTTCCTATGCAACTCGTTGAAATATTGCAGTCATACCTACACCAGCGAACATTTAGAGTTAAAATGGAAAACGAGTACTCTGAGTTAACCCGGCATTGGTCGCTAGGTAGGTTGTTACGCGAGTGGTCGCGCGTGAGATTTTCTCTCACATATCCAACTTTTGACTTTCTTTACAAAATTTTACAAAAAAGATGAGGTTTCATCAACGATAAAGCCATTTGCTTTAAAAAGACACGACGTTTTTCTGTTTTATTATTATTATCTTTAAATAAAATGTGACTATTGATGCCGCCAATATTTAATATTGAAAAATATATGGTAAGTGACAATCTACAACTAACCCGTGAAACAGAATATAGGATTTTCATATCATCGACCACATCCACGGCGCCTTTTATTACATCATAAAAGGATATTATTTTAGGTTTTGAGGGGAAAAATAAAATTAATTTTTGTACACAGTTGGTGACGCCGGTGGTCGCTTGATGAGAGAATCTCTCACATGAAGCGCAATGACTCAACAACATGGTGATACTAAGAAAACTGAGCCACTGTCTGAGCGGACGAGTCTATTAGATTGTCGAGGGAGGATAGTTAGGAGACTAGAAGGAACTACAGCGAGTATAATTTCCCAGAAAAGAAGTTGTGCGAAATTTTCTGAAACCGTGAGAGAAAATCTCATATAGCGACCACTGGCGGGTTAAAGCAAATAAATGCAGGGGTTCCGCAAGGTAGCATTCTTGGACCAATACTATACCTTTTGTACACATCTGACATTCCGGAGAGGAAAAACATCCAACTGGCCACATTTGCTGATGATACAGCAGTCCTGACAATAGGAGCAACTATAAAGGAATCTACGATTAACTTACAAAATGCAATTAATGGCATAGAAGGCTGGTCCAAAAAATGGCATATAAAGTTTAATGAAAATAAGTCAGTTCATATTAACTTCACTAACAAGAAAATCAATAATCTTCCAATTATCCTAAACAACAACGTTGTTCCTAATAAAAAAAACAGCGAAATACCTGGGTTTAAATCTCGACGTCAAACTAAAATGGAAGGAGCACGTTAAAAAGAAAACTGAACAGTTGAAGATAAAGTACAAAAATATGTATTGGCTAATAGAAAGGTACTCTCAACTTTCCGTCCAGAACAAAGTACTAATTTAACAACAGATATTGAAACCGGTGTGGACCTATGGCCTACAATTATGGGGCTGTATCAAAAAAAGCAATTACCGATATTTAGAAACGCTCCAGAACCGAATATTAAGGAATATTGTATGTGCTCCTTGGTATGTTCGGAATGAAGATTTGCGTAGAGATCTTAAAATCAAATCTATTCCAAATAAAATTAAAAAAGTCGCCAGGAGACATGAAGAGAGGCTCCATAAGCATCCCAGCCATGAAGCACTTCAGCTTCTTGTCAACGAACCCCAGATGCGAAGGCTCAAAAGGACTAAACCGTTCGAGCTCGTGTAATGTGTGAAGTTGTGCCGGGCTTAGTTAGTGTTTTGCATTGTATTGTAGCCACAACAGAGACGTGAGAAATTAGTGAAAAGCAGAGTCAGTGCTGTGCTGTGTAGCCACAACAGAGAAGTGGGCATTTTATGTAAAAAAAAAGCTAGGATGGACCAGGTGACATCTAGTTTACAAACATTTTTAGGGAAATTAGGTTAAAGAAAAAATACTGACTAATCTTGTCGATTAGGTGTATTTATATTGTTTAAATAAAAAAAAACCATGTACAAACAAATTTGTATAATGCCCCCCATATGTTCCCTGGAACCACTCAAAAAAAGGAGAATAAATAAAGAAAATATGCAAAAATTGACTTTGGGCTGTGGCTTTATGCCTGTGGCTTTAGGGTGCAAAGAAAGTGAAATATGCATAGGTCATAATGTGTGTTCAAAAAAAAACAGCTCAGGACAACCATTGTCGAAGGCGCAAAAAAATGTAGCCTAACCTAGCTCCAAAAAGTTCCCGGAAATTCTCGTCTACTACGGCTAGACAAGCCACAGTTACAGCGCTGTGCTTAGCGTAAAGAATGAGAGACGCATGACTCATATCATTATGTTCTGTTCTTTAGGCGGATTTGAAAAGTGCCTGACTTGGATAGTGCCATAATAGAAGTGAGTAGCACTACAACGAGGAGCGTACAATAATTACAACTTCGAAGAGAAATTAAAAAGTAGCTTAATGTTGTTCTGAAGCTATTTTCTTGTGGCATTTTTATAATCAACTATTTTTAATAAGAAAATGATTATGAATTTTATTTGAAAATGAAACCCGATTTGGGCTTCAAAACGTTAATAAAATCATTTTTTTGGTAAAATTGTGGCTTATTTCCCATTAAAAATAGTTGATTATCAGAAAGTAGCTTCTTTATTTTAGATAGTTACGTATTGTGTCAAGATTTATAAATTACAATTTTGAAATAAGTAATTTATATTAATAAATAATTTATTATTGTATTGTACATTTGAAGACGTTAGGCGGCGCGGCGCCTACGTTGCCTAACCCGACTGGCCGCCCCTGGGGTAACTTTAAAATATTAAATAGAAACCTCCAGTGGTTATTTGCAGATTTGGATTCCTTACGTAAAAGTAAGCAACATTTATTCGAGAGATTTTTTTTTAATTGTGGATAGATGGCGCTATAATCGGAAAAAACGATTTATCGTTTTATATAGGTACTAAGTATATCAGATTTATATAGGTAAATTATAGAAACGGTCTAATATCTCGAGAAATACGTTTCCAAATGAAAAACCAAAAAACGCGTCATTAATATTTTTCAAGAACCCATCGAATGACACCAAACACGGATACCCCCATTCCACGCCCTGGGGTGGGGAGGAAGGTAACTCTAAAATCTTAAATAGGAACCCCCGCTTTTATTGCAGTTTTAGATTCCTAATGAAAGAATAAGTAACATTTATTCGAAACATGTTTTAGAATTGTTGATAGATAGAGGAATCCAAATCTGCAGTGAAAAATGGGGCTTCCTATTTAATATTTTAAAGCTACCCAAACCCCACTTCCAGGAGGTGTGGCGTAAAATCATGTTTGATATTGTTCGATGGGTTTTTGAAAAATATTAAAAACGTATATTTTGGTTTTTCATTTGGAAGTGTACTTCTCGAGATATTAGACCGTTTCTATAATTTACCTGTCACAATTAATTGTTTCACGAATAATTGTTTTTTCCTATCCACAATTCGAAAAAATGTCTGAAATAAAAGTTGCTTACTTGTACGTAAGAAATCAAAATTTACAATAAAAACTGGGGGTTTCCAAGATTTTAAAATTAGCCATCCCCCCTCCCCAACCTCCAGGGGGTGGAGTGGGGGTCGTGTTTGGTGTCATTCGATTCGATTCAGTTTTTCGATCCGTTTGTTTGTCGATGTTTATTTCGCGAAATATTCCACCGTTCCGCTACTTTTGGGACACCCTGTATAAAAAAATAAAACTTTTTTTTGGAAAAGAAAAAAATTAAAATCGAAATAATATTTCTGGAATGAAGAATTACTAAAAATAGCGTTTGTACTCAAGAAATCTGAAAACGAAGACAATATCAACTTAGAAAATAAGACAATAGAAAATAATTATTGTTATTCTATACTTCAAAACACTTTTCTATACATATAACAATTTGTGACTGACAAGTTAATTACTTTATCGATCTACATTCCAGAATAGTCTTTTATATTCGTACTATGGGTATTTCAACTCCAAGATCATTAACAAAAATAATGATGAATTTTTATAAATGAGAATATAAGTACGTATTGTACTTTTGTTATAGTATATTATACTAAGCTTAAAAGCCTTTTTAATAATAATACTCTGGGCTAATTAGCAAAATACGAGGAAAAGTTATTTACCAGCAATTTAATTGCTGGAATCGAATCTTATTATTGTATGTATTAATAATATAGGTATGCAAAGTCCGCAGATAGTGTGCTACTTTTTTTATAAACAAAATGGCGCCCGAAAATCGTGTTTTTTTCAATTTTTGCTCTATAACTCCAAAGATTTTAACTTCACACCAAAAACACTCAAAAAAATTCATTGAAATTAAATTCTGCATAGAGATGTGTCTTTCCCGATTCACTTCGACGAAAACTTTCCCCGGAAAAAAGCGGGTTTTTCCAACAAAATCTTTAATTTTCAACTAAAATTTTAGATAAGCAATTGTTAATCAATAATTAAATAACTTGGTAATGTAAAAGCACTTTTTATATGGATTATAAATCCAGAAGCCGATGGAAATTGAATGAACAGTTTAGCAACAATTGAATTGTTAATTAAAAATTTACGGTCGCTATAATAACGACAATAATTATGATGCATAAGAATAACTATGATTTTCTCATAAAAAGATACTATACCTATCTAATGTAATTTACAGAATTGAAATTGGACTATTTAAGCGGCCTCAGGAATATTTTAAAATTATAAAGAATTTTTTGGCTTATAAAGAAATAGAATATCTCGGGAAATATTAAACTAAGTTAAATTGTGAAAACGGTATTCGAAAAACAGCGGCAGGACACTTCTTTTTAAAAGAAAAAACGTTTAATTATGATGAGTGGTTCCTGAGATACAACCAGTGAAAGTTGACCGGAATTTACGGCAAAGATATAAACAATAGTAGTCGGAGAGATAGAAGCGGATTTTGTGCGTGATAAGTAATATGGAAAAACTATACAGGGATATGTTGAATTAGTTGTGTACATGACTTTCACCAACGGCCGGAAACCAGAGTTGGGGCCGAGGGTAGTTATAAGAGGTCAAATTCGCCGTTTTTATTATTTTTTTTTGTGACGCTCATGATCGAGAGAGTGTACCAAAATTTGGGAAGAAGTAGGTAAAACTAAGTAGGTAACTAAGTAAAATCTCCAGGGGTGGCACACTGCGTGGCCGACAAAGGGGTGGGGCAGGGGTGAATACAAAAAATATAAGGGGTTTTTTGCGACGTTCGTGATTGAGAGAGTGCACCAAAATTTGGGAATAAGTAGACCATGACATAACTAAGTAAAATCCTCAGAGCCGGAAACCAGAGTTGGGCATGAGGGTAGTTATAAGGGGTCAAAATCGTCGTTTTTATTATTTTTTTTTGTGGAGCTCATGATCGAGATACTGCACCAAAATTTGAGAATAGGTAGGTCATGAGGTAACTAAGTACAATCTCCAGGGGTGAAACGCTGCGTGGCCGATAAAGGGGTGGGGGTAGGTGTGAATATAAAAAATATAAGGGGTTTTTTGCGACGTGCTAGATTGAGATAGTGCACCAAAATTTGGGAATAAGTAGACCATGACTTAGCTAAGTAAAATCCCCAGAGCCGGAAACAAGAGTTGGGGATGAGGGTAGTTTTAAGGGGTCAAAGTCGCAGTGTGTATTATTTTTTTGTGACGCGGCACAACATTTGTCCCCCACGCAGCGTTCCGCCCCTGGAGATTTTACTTAGTAATGTCATGATCTACTTATTCCCAAATTTTGGTGCACTATATCGATCACGAACGGCAAAAAAACCCCCATATATTTTTATACACACCCTTGCCTACCACCCCTTTGTACACCAAGCAGCGTTCCGCCCCTGAAGATTTTACTTAGTTACGTCATAACCTACTTACTCCCAAATTTTGGTGCACTATCTCTATCATGAGCGACACAAAAAAAATAATAAAAACCGCGATTTTACCCCTTATAACTACCCTCGTTCGCCACTCTGGTTTCCGCCTCTGGGGATATTACTTAGTTATGTTATGGTCTACTTATTCTCAAATTTTGGTGCACTATCTCAATCACGAACGTCGCAAAAAACCCCTTATATTTTTTTATATTCACCCCTGCCCCTCCCCTTTGTCGGCCACGCAGCGTTCCACTCCTGGATATTTTACTTAGTTACGTCATGACCTACTTATTCCCAAATTTTGGCGCGCTATCTCGATCATGAGCGTCACAAAAAAAATAATAAAAAACGGAACTTTGACCCCTTATCCCACCTTCCTTCCCCACTCTGGTTTCCGGCTCTGGGGATTTTAATTATTTATGTCATGGTCTACTTATTCCCAAATTTTGGTGCACTATCTCAATCACGAACGTCGCAAAAAACCCCTTATATTTTTTATATTCACCCCTACCCCCACCCCTTTGTCGGCCACGCAGCGTTGAGCCCCTAGGGATTTTACTTAGGTACGTCATGACCTACTTATTCCCAAATTTTGGCGCGCTATCTCGATCATGAGCGTCATAAAAAAAATAATAAAATCCGCGACTTTGACCCCTTATAACTACCCTCGGCCCCAACTCTGGTTTCCGGCTGTTGGTGAAAGTCATGTACATAACTAATTCAACATATCCCCGTATAGTTTTTCCATATTACTTATCACGCACAAAATCCGCTCCCAGCTCTTAGACTATAGGATCATAATTTTCAAACCATCACCTTTTTATTTTTGTTCTATTTCTCCACACCAATTTTTATATCTTTAAAATACTCATAACATATATTATTATAATAAAAACTATCGATAATACGTGTGAAAATTGCCAAAAATAGCAAAATTCCAATCAAAAATTAGGTTGGAGAAAAAGTAACCCTCAAAGTTCAAAATCGATATACGTTAAAAAAATGCATTTTCTCGGCTTTCCATAGAGCAATTTCCTTCATTCTTTCTTTGCTCCCAAGTAACTCGAGTAGAGCCATCGAACTAATGCATTATTAAATGTCAAACTTGCTTTTGTTTTGTTATAATAGATTAAATTATTTATAAGAACAGAAAACTACATTGTTTTCCAGTTGTAGGCTTTTTTAGATAAACTTACTGCAAGTGTACCTTAGTTAAAAACATAAATATTCTCATTTGAAAGCTATAATTATTTAAACAATTTTTATTTAAACAAATTAAAATTTTGTGTTATAATAAATAAATTAATTTATTATAACAAAACAAAAGCAAGTCTGACATTTATTAATGCGTTAGTTCGATGGCTCTACTCGAGTTACTTGGGAACAAAAAAAGAATGAAGGAAATTGCTCCATGGAAAGCCGAGAAAATGCATTTTTTTAACGTACATATACCGATTTTGAACTTTGAGGGTTACATTTTCTCCAACCTAATTTTTGATTGGAATTTTGCTATTTTTAGCAATTTTCACACGTATTAACGATAGTTTTTATTATAATAATATATGTTATGAGCATTTTAAGGATATGAAAATTGTTGTGGAGAAAGAGGATAAAAACAAAAAGGTGATGGTTTAAAAATTATGATCCTATTGTTTATATCTTTACCGTAAATTGTGGTCAACTTCGACCGGTTGTATCTCACGAACTACTCATCATAATTAAACGTTTTTTCTTTTAAAAGAAGTATTCTGCCACTGATTTTCGAATACCGTTTTTACAATTTAATTAGTTTAATATTTCTCGAGATATTCTATTTGTTTATAAGCCAAAAAATTCTTTATAATTTTAAAATATTCCTGAGGCCGCTTAAATAGTCCCATTTCCATTCTGTAAATTACATTAGATAGGTATAGTATCTTTTTATGAAAAAATCATTGTTATTCTTATGCATCATAATTATTGTCGTTATTATAGCGACCGTAAATTTTTAATTAACAATTCAATTGTTGCTAAACTGTTCATTCAATTTCCATCGGCTTCTGGAATTATAATTTATATGAAAAGTGCTTTTACATTACCAAGTTATTTCTTTATTGATTAACAATTACTGATCCAAATTTTTAGTTGAAAATTAAAGATTTTGTTGGAAAAACCCGCTTTTTTCCGGGGAAAGTTTTCGTCGAAGTGAATCGGGAAAAACACGCTTCTATGCAGAATTTAATTGCGATGAATTTTTATTTGAGTGTTTTTGATGTAAAGTTAAAATCTTTGGAGTTATAGAGAAAAATTTAAAAAAACACGATTTTCGGGCGCCATTTTGTTTATAAAAAAAGTAGCACACTATCTGCGGACTTTGCATACCTATATTATTAATACATACAATAATAAGATTCGATTCCCGCAATAAAATTGCTGGTAAACAACTTTTCCCAAAAATGGCCTATTCTCCGATAATCAGCCCAGACTATAAATCGAAATGCACCATTCAATTTATTAATTAATTATGATCTGCAGTTTCGTTTTAATCTGGAGTTAATTAAAAAGCTTAATTATCATTATCAGCCATACAAGTTATTACCAAAAGTATGTCTAAATTATACTTGGCGAATGAATTTAGTGTCACCAGTCAAACATACCCAATAGTCCAGAGAAATAAGAATTTTCTCAGGACACTGAAATATCCATATAGTTGACTACTTTTTTAGTTACTGTAGATCTATAGGAATAGTATGATAGAACTGATCCAAAAGATGGCATAACCCAGACATCCAAAGTGAAAATTATCCTCCTACACCAAATTGTTCTATATGGTCCACATAATGTTCAGAAAAAAGTCACAGCATTTTGAGCGTCGGGTTTAAGGGAGAGGGGGGAGAAATCGGTAAATTCGTAGTTTTTTGCGTTTTTCGTCAATATTCATAAAAATGTTCTACATTAAATTTGAAATAAAAAAGGTCCTATGCATAATCCTTCTAAAATAAACGGTTCCAAAGTTAAGGAGGTAGTATAGTATAATTGGTTAAAAAAAGATCTAACCCAGACATCCAAAATAAAAGTTTTCCTCCTACACCAAATTGTTCTATATGGTCTACATATGGTTCAGTAAAACGTTACACCATTTTGAGCGTCCGGTTTGAAGGGGAGATGGGGGAGAAGTCAGTAAATTAGTAGTTTTTTTTACGTTTTTCGTCAATATTTCTAAAAATATACTTTAGCGTAAACAATGTTCTATATAAAAATGTTCTACATAAAATTTAAAACAAAAAAGTTCCTATACATAAATGTTATAAAATCAAAGGTTCCAGAGTTACGGCGGGGGGAAAGTGGAGGTTTTCGATACTTTTTATATTTTTGGGCAATTGATGATAATTTTGGGTGGTGAGGTTGACGTTTTTTCAACCGCTTATCATTAACATACCATCGGCCACTGAAATAGCAAATTTTATTTAAAAACACAATCCGGTTAAAGAAAATCAGTAGGGAATTGCCCAAAAAATATAAAAAGTATCGAAAACCTCCACTTTTCACCCTCCGTAACTCTGCAACTGTTGATTTTATAACAATTATCTGTAAGACCTTTTTTGTTTTAAATTTTATTTAGAACATTTTTGCATAGAACATTGTTTACGCTAAAGCATACTTTTAGAAATATTGACGAAAGACGTAAAAAAACTACTAATTTACCGATTTCTCCCCCCCCCCCCCAAAACGGACGCTTAAAATGGTGTAACTTTTTACTGAACAATATGTGGACCATATAGAACAATTTGGTGTTGGAGGAAAACTTTTACTTTGGATTTTTAGGTTAGGCCTTTTTTTGCACCAATTATACTATACTACCTCAGTAACTTTGAAGCCGTTAATTTTATAAAGATTATGCATAGAGCCTTTTTTATTTCAAATTTAATGTAGAACATTTTTGTGTAGAAAGTTGTTTATGCTAAATCGTATAGTTTTAAAAATATTTACGAAAAACCTAAAAAACTACGAATTTACCGATTTCTCCCCCCCCCCCCCCCAAACACGACACTCAAAATGGTGTGACTTTTTTCTGAACATTATGTGGACCATATAGAACAATTTGGTGTTGGAGGATAACTTTCACTTTGGATGTCTGGGTTTGGATCTAGTTATACCATACTAGAAGCAAGCCTACCTGTTTCCTGCCTAAAGTTCGCGACCGTTTTTAATTATTAACCATTTAGGGCAAAAAACGCAATTTTTTCAATTATTTGCACCCCATTAAAAAACTACATAGTTGACATAAAATTAGAAAATTTTATTTTCTAGACCATTAAAAAGCTTAAAAATGCTGATTTTTGAAAAGTTAAAAAGTCAATTTGTTACTTCACAAATTGAAAAATAAATGAAAATCAATTGTTAATAAATTTTACTAAATTTAACTTAAAACTTTAGGGTTTCACTAAAAATTGGGTATTAAAGTTCTTAACAGACCCTCAAGATTTAAGACCGATCCATTAATTAGTTTAAAAGGTATTCTATTTGTTTATCCCAGCAACCTTTGTTTTGCAACAACATAAGACAGAAAATAATGGAGATAGGACAATTTTATTCTGCGTATGCCAAATGAAAGTATAGACAAGGCGAAAACGGCAGGTTCGTTGGGAAACATATTCCCATGAGAATAAGGTTCAAGAAGTCGCCCACGCGAAATTGGTCCAAATTTCAAAAATCAATATTTTTAGGTTTTCTGGACCATTCTGGACAAAAAAGGTCTATTATATTTTTTCTCTAAAGTTGATCGTTTTCGAGTTATAAGCAATTTAAAATTTGAAAAACGCGAAAATGACCCTTTTCAAGGCTTCATAACTCGGTTAAAAGTTATTATTATAAAAGTCAAAAAGTGACTAAATTCAAGTTTAAAGCCCCCACTACAAGATCCTGAAGAAATTTTTGTCATTATTTTATTACTAAGCTGTTATTTTTATGCACGTGTTAGGCGGCCGTAAATGCTGAGTGCGAGAGAGATGCCATTCCGGCAGTCCACTTGTGCATCTTACTTGCACTCACATTTACAGCCGCGTCAATACGATCTAACCACTCATTGTTATTAATTAAAAATATCAGCTAAGTAATAAATTAATGACACAGATTTTTTCAGGATCATGTAGCGGGAGCTTTAAACTTTGATTTAGTCACTTTCTGACTTTCATAATAATAACTTTTAACCGAGTTATCAAGCCTTGAAAATGGCCATTTTGCTTCTAACTCGAAATCGATCAACTTTAGAGAAAACATATATCAGACCTTTTTTGTCCCGAATGGTCCAAAAACCCTAAAAGAATTTGTCCGGGAAAAAAATATTGATTTTTGCAATTTGATTAAAAAAAATTTGGACCACTTTTTGCTTGGGCAACTTCTTGAACCTTATTCTGGGGAGTCTCAAGAATGTTATTATGCAAAAAAATCTCATGTGAATATTTTCCCCAACGAACCCGCCGTTTTCGCCTTGTCTAGTAGAAGGGTGATACTATCAAAATGTATTAAAAAGATAATAAAATAATTTATGTATTACACCGTTCTTAGGTGTCAACGCCCTTCGGTAGGGATCTATGGGGGAGTATCACCGAGCCGCAAGCCCTTATCCCTTGCCGTACTGCTCTCTCATAGGTCGATCAGATGTCCGCATATTCCAGTCTAAGCGCCAGATTCATATTTAGAATTTTATACTGGCGCGTTAGCCTTTTTGTTTTTCCGATGGCCTGGGCTGGGCTTGAACTCACATACCTCAAGGCGAAGTGAAGTGTGGGTCAGCCGCTAGTCGCACTGAGCTATCCGATCGACTAAAATAGTTAAATTATTCGATCGACTAAAATTATTTAATATAGTCAAAAATTCTAATGCCAAATTTTTGAGATTTTGTAGTTTTTAAACATTCAGAAGAACTTTAAAAATTTTGTCAGTTGAAAAATTATTTTTATACATTCGAAAAGCTAGTATTTTAACACGAATTTTCGAATAAAAAAATTTAGGCTAGGCTCATTTGGGCCAAAGTTAGCCATTTGTTTTTGTTTTAATTCACAGCTATTTTGTTTGTGATAATTTAGACTGGGATTGGTATTTTTTGTTAAAAAATTTGCACAAACATTGTACCTTCACAGGATTTTCTACGAATTTTCAAAAATGTAGTTCAAAGTGTTACTAGGGGGGACCTACAAATCCACCGAGTTCAAACACCAAAAAGCAATTTCAAACTAAAACAATTTCCTGTATCTCCGGATCTACTCAATGGATTTTGATCTTTTTTTTTAATTTGTATGTAATTTCTACGTTCATTACAAATATTATGCAATTTGTTTATTTTTTATTAATTAATAAACAGTCTAATTTGTTTAAACATTTATTAAAAAAATAATTGTTTTCCAAAAATCTATCTCTAATCATACTATCATTAATGATCATAGAAAAAGTTAAAGTACACTTTAATACATAAACTATTTTTATTAAATAATTATTTATTGAAGATTATTTATTAATTAAAGTATACCGTCCTTAACTTTTTCTATTATTAATAATGATAGTATGATTAAAAAGATAGATTTTGGCAAAAATTATTTTTTCAAAAATTGGTTAAACAAATTAGACCGTTTATTAATTAATAAATGTCTAGACAAATTGCATATTTGTATTGTATACAAAAAGTACATACAAATTAAAAAAGAAAGATCAAGATCCATTGAGTAAATCCCGAGGTATAGAAAATGAAAGTAGTTTAAAGTTGCTTTCTTAGTTTTTGAACTCGGTACATTTGTCGGCTCCCAGCTCCCCCTTCATTTACCACCACTAGTCGCCATTTGAACTACATTTTTAAAATTCGATTCTTAGCGGTGTTAAGTGTTTTTATGCATACAAAAACTTAACGAAAACTAAGTTACTGCATCGTAAGTCTAAGCTTAGAATCTACAAAACGGTAGTTAGACAAGTGGTCACATATGGATGTGACACGTGGACCCTCTCACTGACGACCGATGATGAAAATAAAGTGAGAATATTAATTTCTTCTTCTTCTTTCTCATAATCCTTAGTGCCCTTCAGGGCGTCGGATGTCGGGTTCCGCCTTTTATCCACTTCTTCCAATTGCTTCTATTGGTGGCCAGGTTCTTCATATCCCTCATACTGATGTGTCTCCTTTCACCTATATCTTGGATCTGGTCCATCCATGTCTTCCTCGGCCTTCCCTTTTTTCTTTTGTTTCCCATTTTGGCTTCATGTACCTTCTTTGTAAGTCTATTTTGCTCCATTCGTTGTATGTGTCCAAACCAGCTTAATTGAATATTAATTTGAGCGCAAAATACTAAGGAAGATATACTCAGTGACATTAGAAGTGTTACACCCAGAAGGAATCATTTCTTGAACCTAATTTTTTGGCAGCACAATGACTATATGATTTTAATATTGACTTTCTGAACTATGATTGCAATGAAGTAAAGAAAATAAAAAACTTACTCACTTGTTTTAATTTAAAAATGCATGTTAATGAAGCAACACGTGTCACTAAATTGTCTCAAACTCTAATAGATTATTTCTGTTCTAACTTTGAGAAGGATTATGTTCAATGTATTGTATTTGACCCCAATCTGTCAGACCATAAGGCAGTTGTTGCTTCTATCAAAATTAAGAAATTTAGTAAAGGTAAAGATAGTGTAAATAAATTTAAAATTGGTCGCCTGTATAGTAAATCTAACTTTGGTAAATTTAGATTAAAGTGCGAGAGTCTTGACTGGTATTCTCTCCTATCACAATCGTCTGAGCCATTTAAATCATTTCATAATACAATATGTGAATTTTTTGAAAGGTCTTTTCCTAAACAAAAGATTAAAATTAAAAATAGAAAACCTTGGATTACAAATGGCATTAAAAATTCCTGCAAAACCATGAGATCGCTCCATTATATCAAAAAATATTACCAAGATGAATGGTTTGTTACCTATTATAATCAATATAAAAAGATATACAGAAATGTTATTAAAACTGCAAAAGAAAACTGCTACAAGCATAGAATAGAAAACTCCTCAAATGTAACTAGGGAAACTTGGTCTATAATAAATGAATTAAGGGGTAAACACAGATCAGGTAATAGTCATCACACTCCACTTCCAAATGACTGTAATGAATTTTACTGTAGCATAGCCGAAACTTTAACAGCACAGTTGAGACATGGTACAGATCCTTTGTCATATCTGAAGAAAACAGAAGTTATGTGTCCCTTCATAATTTATGATACTAATGTTGAGGAATTGAAAGAGATATTTAAATCAATCAGAAACAAAAACTCTTCGGGTTATGATGACATCTCTATAAGAGTTTTCAATAATCTACCAAACTCTGCTTTGGATGTTTTATCTATTTTAATTAATGATAGTTTTAATGCTGACACATTTCCCGATTTCCTGAAGATAAATGTTGTAATTCCATTGCACAAGGGTGGAGATCACATAAACCCTTCCAATTACAGGCCAATTTCTCTGATACTACTAGGTAACTATTTACTAGGTTAACCAACTACTAAGTCCGAAACAGTTTGGTTTCCGTGGTAACACTGGCACGACCGACGCGATTTTCAGTTTTTTAGAGATAGCTTACAATAATATTAATTTAGGCGAGATGGTTGCGGCAGTGTTCTGTGATTTAACGAAGGCTTTTGACTGTGTCAATCATGGTTTGCTGTTGCAGAAGCTTAAACACTACGGAATTAAAGATAAGTCACTGAGTTGGATGGAGTCATATTTGTCGGGTAGGAGTCAGTTTGTTAGAACAGACTGTGACTCTGACTTGATGAATGTAACTTGGGGAGTGCCCCAAGGCTCGGTATTGGGACCAGTTCTGTTTTTGGTATATATAAACGATTTAGCCTACCTTGATGTATCTGCTCATTTCACCCTTTATGCAGATGATACCACTCTTATATGGCATGCTAAAGATTTGAATGTCTTACGCCAATCTGTAGGTAGGGAACTCTTAATGATTGGAAATTGGTGCACGGCGAACTTTTTGACATTAAACACTTCTAAAACCAAGCTTCTGTGTTTTAAACATGTTATGCCTGAATTACATCTGGAACTTGAACCTCAGCTGTCCGTGAGGTTTCTTGGCCTGAATATTGATCCTGACCTTAAATTTAAATCGCATATCGAAGCCTTGAATTCAAAACTTGCATCTGGATGCTATGCAATACGGTCGACTAGAAGGGAGCTTGGTTTTGCCCAAGCAAGAACTGTGTACTTTGCACTAGTAGAGTCACATCTTAGATTCGCAATTCAGTTTTGGGGAGCGTGTAGTCAGGAGCTTTTCAGTAGTGTGTTTTTGCTTCAAAAAAAGGCAGTACGCCTGTTGTGCCAGGTAAATTCTAGAGAAACGTGTAAACCTTTATTTATTAAACACAGTATCCTTACACTTGTATCTCTTTTCATTTTGGAAACGGCAAGCATTATTTTTAAGAATAAACATCTATATGAAAATAATAATCGATCTGGACGATTTGCTAGCAATTTAGCTTTGATTACACCTAGAAGCACACTAGTCAAAGACTCATTTATTTTTAACGGCATCAAAATTTTTAATAAACTACCTAGTGAAATAAAAAATTTGGAAACTATTAGAAAGTTTAGAAATTCATTAGATAGGCTGCTCGCTAAGAGGGCCTATTATGATCTGACAGAATTTTTTGAGGACCATTGGAGCTGATGTATTTGTGATCTTGTGTATATTTACAGCTTGTAGTTTGTTTGTTTTTTATTTTTGACAATACTACATATTTTGTAGTTGTTATATAATGTAAATGTGTTATGTGTTATATTTTATATTTAGTCATATTTTAATTTAATTTATTTATTTAAAACTCCTAAACAGTGTTTGTCAACAAGATTTTTTCTTTGACAATAAACATATATTCTCTCTCTCTCTCTCTCTATATGTAAAGCGGGTCTACCCCAAAATCCCGACAGCCAAAATCCCGACAGCCACAATCCCTACGGCCAAAATCCCGACACGCCAGAATCCCGACAGGCCAAAATCCCGACAGGCCAGAATCCCGACAGGTTTGATAAGTTTCTTTTTAACATATAATTACATTTATTTCTTGTTTTTTGTTTATGGCCATCTGTTTTTTATTTTTTGTTATTAAACAAAAGTATTTTGTATTAAAAGTATTAAACAAAAGTCGGAATTTTTACTTATGTGAGGATTGTTGCATGTCGGGATTCTGGCCTGTCGCGATTTTGGCCTGTCGGAATTCTGGCGTGTCGGGATTCTGGTGTGTCGGTGATTTGGCAGTCGGGATTTTGGCTGTCGGGATTTTGGCTGTCGGGATTTTGGGCGGCACCGATTTAAAGCATACCATGATAACAATACCAATGTTTTATCTTTTATAGTTTTTGTAAAAATAAAGTTTTATCTTTAAATTTTTTTGTGAAAAGACCAATTTATGAAGACCGGTTGGTACAGAGATTTTTAGTTATTTTTCCTCAGTCTAATTGTATTCAGTGGAAGAATATGCTTCGAGTTCGAAGACACCAAAATTACCACCATTTTAAGAGATTTTGATGGGGGTAGAATTATTGCCTATAGAGATATGGGTTTGTCGTATCGCGAAATTGGCCGTAGTGTTAATTGTACGGCAATGTCAGTTATGCGAGTGTGTCGTGTGTGGACAAACAAAGGTGGATGAACAAGAAGAAGACCAACTGGTCAACCGAGGCGTACCACAGGGCGTCAAGATAGGACCTTTAGACTCCTGGCTCGGCGAGACCGTTTTGCTGCTATGTTTCAAATCGCTGACCAATGGTTTGGAGTAGAAGGTAGACTTGTTACTATACGTACCCTATACAGTTTCATTCGAGCCTTTGGACTAGTTTCATTTCGCCCACGACGAGTGCTTCCTTTGAATGCGGACCACTGGCATCAACGTTTGAATTGGAGCAGACAACGGCGGCATTCTTCTTCTTTATGTGCCGTCTTCTACCGAAGGTTGGCGACCATCAAACGATAGGTTTCTCTGTTTTGTGCCGCATGTATTATGTTCGCAGCTTCTGGTATTTGAAACCATTCTCTCAAGTTTCTCAGCCAGGATTTCTTCTTCCTGCCCAAACCTCTTCTACCTTCAATCTTGCCTTCGACGATAAGCTGTAGCAGACTGTACTTATCATTACGGAACACATGGCCCAGGTATGACGCTTTCCTCCTTTTAACAGTTGTTAACAATTCCAACTCTTTACTCATTCGTCTCACTACCTCTGTGTTGGTCACTCTGTCTGTCCAAGGAATTCTCAGTATGCGTCGATACAGCCACATTTCTAGAGCCGCTAACTTCTTTATAGTTGCTGCTGTTAACGTCCACCCTTCTACTCCGTAAAGTAGCGTAGAGAGTACATAGCATTTTGTGGCGCGCCATCGGAGGTTAACGCTTAGGTTGCGGTTGCTTAAGAGCTTTCTCATTTTTATGAATTTGGATCTTGCTATTTCAATTCGGATCCTAATCTCTACGTCTGGGTCCCACTTATCATTTACTGTATATCCCAGATATTTAAATCGGTGTACTCTTTCAATACGTTCGGCTTCAATATTCAGGTCGATATGTTGAATGTTCTTTTTACTGATCACCATAAATTTAGTTTTCTTTCTATTGATCTTCAGTCCAAATTGGTTGCCAGTTGTATTTACTCTATTTAGCATCATCTGTAAATCTTCGATGTTATCGGCTAGTATAACAGTATCATCTGCATATCGAAAATTACTTATTGGTACGCCATTAATCTTGATGCCCTCATTGTACTCTTCTAGTGCCTCTAGAAATATTTGTTCCGTGTACACGTTGAAAAGCAGTGGCGAAAGAATACAGCCCTGTCTAACCCCTCTAGAAATGGTTATGTTTTCACTCACCATATGTCCATTCTTTATGTGGGCTGTTTGATTCCAATATAGATTTTTTATAATCTGGATGTCCTTAGTGTCAAGTCCTGAAAGATGTAATAGTTCTATGAGTTTCTCATGTTTGATAGTATCAAATGCTTTCTCATAGTCGATAAAACAGGCGTAAACATCTTTCTGTTGACCCAGGCATTTTTGAATCAAGACTTGTATTGCAAATAGGGGCTCTCGAGTTCCAAAACCGCATCTAAAACCGAACTGTGTTTTACTTATGCTGTGTTCTAATTTTGCTCGTATTCTAGAATGGATAATACGCAAGAATACTTTAAGGGTATGACTCATTAAACTTATAAGGCGATATTCGCTACACGTCTTAGAATTGGATTTCTTGGGAAGGGGCACAAATGTAGATTTTAGCCAGTCCGATGGAATTTGACCAGTATCGTATATCTTATTGAACAGTTTCAATACTACATTCATGTTGTTCTCGTTAAAAACTTTTAAAAATTCGACTGGTATTTCATCGAATCCTGTTGCTTTCCCATCTTTCGTTTGATCTATAGCTTTTATCACCTCACTTTTCAATATTTTTGGTCCATTCAGATCAAGAGAGTTCGTAGAAATATGACGATAATCCGTAAACAAATCTTTTATGTAAATTGCCCAAGTCTGTAACTGTTCTTCTTTATCTACAATAAGTTTGTTGTTCTCGTCTATTAACTTACCAAACTGTTTTTTCTTGTAAGTATAAGAAAACTCCTTAATTTTTTTATGCATGTTAAAACTATCGTGTCTTCGTTCTAGCTCTTCTATCTCTTGACATTTTTCTTGTAACCATTTCTCTTTGGATTCTTTTATCTTTCTGCTGACAGTTCTATCCAGTTCTTTATATTGTTCGGGATTATTCTTATTTTCCCTCCTTCTGTCCATGAGGTGTAATATTTCATCTGTCATCCATTCGTTCTTCTTCTTCCGCTCGTAGTCACCAATTACTTCTTTCGCACCGTTGCATACGGCGGCATTGGGTGGCAGAATAGCATAATGCAGCATTCAGCGATGAATCGTGATTTTGTTTAGGTATGCATGATGGCCGTAAGATGATAAGGCGCCGCCGTGGAGAGCGACGAGGTATCGGGTTTGCTGAGACATCTACACAGGACAGTTGGAGTAATGGTTTGGGGGGTTATTGCTTAGCTTATGGTAGCCGATTACCACTTTTGTTTATTCAAGGCAGTATGACAGGTGCGCGTTATGTTGATGACATCTTACAAACCACTTTACTGCCTTATCTAGACGGCCGTCGAAACGCCCTTTTTCAGTAAGACAATGCGCGTCCCCATTGCTCATCGAACTAGAAGCTAACGTTAATTTTTTGGCGTGGCTACCCCGTTCACTGCGTTTAAATCGTATCGAACATTTGTGGGATATGATGGGGAGAAGACTGTCCACTTTGCACCATCCTCCACAGACTCTGGCACGGTTAATCCATGAAATTCAAGTTGCTTGGAACGAGGTGTCACAAGCAGACATCGATCACCTCATTTTGTCAATGCCTAGACGTGTACAGGAGTGTATTCAGCTAGGGGGTCGCCAAACATATTATTAATTTTTTTTGATTACATGTTAACAAAAATCTTACAAATGTTATCGTTTCATTCTTAATAAAAATGTACTATGTTGCCAAAAAATTAAGTTTCAGAAATGATTCCTTCTGGGTGTAACACTTCTAATCGATACATCAGTATCAGAGTGCACCAACTCAAAAAACATAGTTCTTCACAAATCAACTTTAACTTATTTTCTCTGGGAGCAAATATTTTTAATCTGTTGTAAATGGTCCATTTGTTTTTCAAATAGAACAAAATTTTGGAATTAGATGTTTATTTTATGGTTCTTTTAGATGATAATTTTTGTTTCATTTTTTTTTTAAGAATTCAGATTTTTTTTTGAGTTAGTGCACTATGAAACTGTCGACACATGATTTTTTTAACAGTTAGTGCATTTTGTATAGGGTATTTGTATGGAATTCAATTCAAATTATTTTTTTTTTCTAATAAAATCATTACTGTTTCCTTGTTATGAAAAAATGTAATAAAATCAAAATAATTTTGAATTGTCTTATTAAATATTATAACTATCTTATTTTGTGTGGCTGGTCTTTCTCAACTCTTAGAATTTGTATTTCGCTCCATTTTATTTTGTCTCCGGCTTCATTTATATTAAAAATTTCATACACTTCGGCAATTTCTTCTATAGCGTACCAGGCCGTCCAGCTTTCTTCTTCTCTTCTTCTTCTTTATGTATAGACATGACGCTGTCTGTTTTTACAATGTGCCTCTAGTAAGTTGTCGTTCCATCATTTTCGTGGTCTTCCCACTGATCGTCTTCCTATTGGAGAACCGTCTCTCGCTGTCCTGACTACTATTATATTTGTTGTCATTCGGCCTATGTGGTCATTCCATTCTATTCCTCGGTTTCTTACCTAGCTTGTCGCATAGAGTCTTACTATCGATTTTTCGAAGGGTTTTCATCTCCGCTGTTTCGAGCAATATTTTTGTCCTCTCTGTGTCGGGTCGTGTTTCTGCCGTGTATGTTATTATTGGTCTGATTACTGTTTTGTAAATTCTGCCTTTCATTTCTTTTCCGATATTTTTATAGGAAGTTTTTTTAGCCAGGCTAATTATTATTGGTAGCATTTGCGATACAATATAGAGCGGGTTTCCTTTTAGGTATCTTTTTTTTTTCATTTTGAGTATGTCCAACTACTAAGCATTTGTGGGCTATGCTTTTTATTGCTAAGTTTTGACAGCAATATAAAAACAAGCAAGCAATGAACTTGTTTTTGTTTTCTCCCAGGCAATTATCGGAGTAAAATATGTGCTCATATTGAGGTCCATGTTTCTTTAGATACTGTCAAAGACACATATTTATTTCATTAAAACCTCTACTTGCGATACGTTCGTGCCACAAAAAACTATAGCCATGTTTGTGAGAAATATCAAATATAGTTACGGTGACCATATCTTTTTAAAGAAAAAAAAGTACAAAAAACAAAAATGTATTAAAAACGCAAAATGTATCCTGTTATTGGACAAATATAACTTTTTGGCATTAAAAATAAATAAACTATGTAGCTAAACATAAAAAATTGTATCAATTAAACTAAACATAACACATTACATTAACTTTGAAAAAGTTACAAGCCTGTAATTAAGAGTTTTTAGATGAGGGACCTGGAATAGCCTTTTTTGCATCATTCATATTTTTCTGAACTTAAAATTAATTTAAGAATGTCCGGTTTCGACTGAAGTAAATGAAACATTTCATACAAATCTCATCAAAATTTGCGTACACCAGCATCGCTGCCTTGGGAGTGGATATGGACATTTGTGACTTTTCCGACGTCCAATAATAATTACTTATTACAGGAAATAAACGCTCGATAGCCGCACTAGTACCCGGAAGACAAAAAATAAATGCGCGTAATATTTGTAAGTTTTTCAGTTTGAATTGATCTACACACTTAAAAACTTTAAGCCAGCGGTTCTCAATCTTTTTGTGTCATGTACCACCAAATACTTTTTATTATTTTTGGTGTACCACCTAACTGAAATACATATCTAACTAGGTGATCTAATTAACTATAATAGTGTGCTGATTTTGGCTGTTGATGCGTTTTGTGTACCACGTCAAGAAATGAAATGTACCACCAGTGGTACATGTACCACAGATTGAGAACCGCTGCTTTAAGCCATCGATCCTGACTATATTTTTCTTCTCTGTTCCACTCAGCAATCTTTTCACTTGCAGCCACGTCTTTCAAAATTCCCAGTTCGCCAAAGAGTTGATCTTCGTTTAACATGGTTGCCTTGATATACAATTTAAAAGCTTCGGGAGAATAACAAACATCGTTCCATGTTATTTCACTTCTTATGCGAGCTCCACACTCTCGCCGAAGTCGATCGAGGTTCAACAAGTACGAGAGTGTAGACGGCCACCTTGTAACTTTGCCTCACTTCGTTCTACTTCCATTATCTGTCGGTCTGGTCAAAGGGATCTTTGTCGGTATCGCACCGCTCTTTGTCGATATCGCACTTCCTCGCGAAGTAGAACGAGTGTGTAGAGAGGGTACTTCGGACTTCGGTCAACTTTGGCGAAGTAACTTCGCCGAGAGTGTGGAGCCCGCTTTAGATCTATGCTTTTGAATACTTTAAATTCACGAAAATTTGTACTCCAGTTTTCTAGGTAGGTTACACATTTTGTGTAAAAATGTTTCACTTGTGCAGTGAAGTTTTGTGTACGACCACCGCACCATAAGCCTGATGTCTCACACACTTAAAATGTTTTTAAAGATCATTCATAAACGCATTTACCAAACACTTGATATGGATATTGAAGAAACCCACTTTGGAGTTACACTACTAATTTAGAGATTCTTGGATGTGAACCAGGATATGTACGTCTGTTTCATAGATTACAACAAGGCTTTCGATAAAGTCCGCCACAAAGAGCTAATGGAAGTCCTCAAAGCAAAACAATTACAATACAATGACCTTTGAATTATATCAAATCTATATTATAAACAGCAGGCACACATACGTATTAACGAACACACATCAGAAGAGTTCTAAATTAAAAGAGGAGTGCGACAGGGGTTTGTTTTGTCACTACTACTATTAAATGCATACTCTGAAGAAATTATGAAAACAGTTTTTGAGGGAAAAATAGCAGGAATAAAGGTACCTAAATGGAACGCCAATTAACAATATTAGATATGCGGACGACACTATCATAATAGCGGACAACCTCCAAGACCTCCAAAAGCTAATGAACAAGATAGTTGAGTATGGAGAACAATATGGATTATCAGTAAACATCAAGAAAACTAAATTTATGAGGATATCAAAAACCAAAATAATGATAAAAGCCTGACAATTAAAGGTAAAACTTTAGAACAAGTTGAAAACTACAACTATCTTGGCACAATAATTATTAATCACACAAAAACGATTACTCCAAAGAAATCAAAGTTCGAATAGAGAAGGCAAGAACCAACTTCAATAAAATGAGAAAGGTAGTTTGTGCAAGAGAACTGAAATAATTAAGACTTGAGAGTTAGGCTGGCAAGGTGTTACATTTTCTCGACTCTGCTTTACGGGATAGAAGCATGGTCAATTAACGCGTCGACTACTAAAAAGTTGGAAGCATTTGAACTGTGAGTGAACTGTGAGTGAAGGTATTTACCTGAAGATAGCATGGACCGAGCCTGTAACAAACAACGAAGTCATGACCGAGTCAACAAAAGAATGGAAATATTGGAAACCATCAAGACACAAAAGCTGCAATACCTTGAATAGTATACAAAGAAATTTGTTTAAAAGTAGTAAAACATAAAAATATTCATTTTTTAGAAAAAATAAGTACATTCGCGTGTCCTTAGAAAAGTGTTAAAGTACATTAGGACAATATTTAAAAATAAGTACTGTCCTACTTAAATAAGTACATATGGTCACCGTAAATATAGTGAAGTTGTAACATGATAGGCGTCTCATGTAAAAAGAAAATCACTCAGGTCTCCATTTGGTAGTGATAATACAACTTGGAGATGAAAGCAACAAACTACAGTACTGTCATCTTTCTTTGAATCCCTGATATCCAACTCCTTTTCTAACCGAATCCGATTTTTTTCTCTGATATGTGCATCATACTTAAGTTGTAATACTTTTTACAACACTGGTCTTTTTTGGCTGAAAAAAGGCAATATTAAATTCCCTGTTGAAAATCTTGGTGTAATAATGGAGTTTTACGGGAATTTTCAGTTCTCCTCTACATTTTTCTTGGTACAGTCTGTACATGGTGGCTAAGTTTACAGATTTGTTTTTTCTTGCTCCGCAATAATGAGAGTCAATTACTGGAAAAGGTTTGATGTGGGACCGCACGAATTCTTTTTCATCATCTAGCACCATTGGTCGCCAAGCATTTTTTTCCTCCGCGATTGTCATTCTGTGCAAACCCTAGCTCTGTTTTTTTTTAATTGCTGTGCATGCTTTTTCATTATTATCCTATTCGAAATGTTCAAAATGTTCATAAAGAAAACTTTACATACTCTAATTTTTTCATTTCTTATCTCAAATTAATAAGCTCTATTTTCGCTTTTAAGACTCCCTTCTTTCTTATATAGTCGGTTCGCTAAACTCAGATACAACTGGCTAGTAACTTTAGTAAGTAATTTTGCCAATTTGGTAATATGTATTGGCAAAAAAATAATTATTAAATAGTTAATAATAATTACTAAATAGTTAGTAATTTTGTCAATTTTGGCAAAATTGGTCAAAAACAAAAAAAATACCTACTTAAATCACTAGCCAGTTGTGTCTGAGTTTAGCGAACCGACTATATTGATATTTTGGCTTAACTGGCATTACAACTATAAAATCTCGCTGCCTATTTACATCACCAAGACCCCAGTAGTTATTTAGCAGTTCTTCTCTTTCTGTATCACTAAATTTTTCCGAACATTTAATTTAGCAACGGTCAGTGCAACCAGCTTTCACAGATCATTTTGAGTTAGTAGCTGACAATAGTTCTACCGATCAAGTTTCATTATGCACTAACTCAAAGTGATGCGTTATGAAACCACGACGTTCTAAACAAAATATTCGATTCTGCATGTTGACAAGTCAAAATTTTTACGATGGTGTTGGAATTTTGAGATGGTGTAATTTGAAACTGATAAATAAACATATTTTAACCATTTCCTCATACTTATCTCAATATTGAAAAATTTTGAGTTGGTGCAGTCTGATACTGATGTATCGTAATGTCTATATATTTGGACCAACCCATTTTAGCGATGGGTCGTGGAGAATGAAGCACGAGCTGGATGAACTAATGCAGAGCGCAGGTATTGTTAGATTTGTAAAGTCACAAAGACTAAACTGGCTTGGTCACTTAGAAAGAATGTCAGATAATCGAGCTGTAAAATTAATCCAGAGATGAAAGCCCCAAAGAAATGGAAGAAGAGGAAGGCCCTGTAAAAGATGGATAGACGACGTAGAGGATGACATTAAATCCATGAACATCAGGCAGTGGCGAAGGAAGGTATCCGACAGGGCAGAATGGAAGAACATTGTTAAGCAGGCCAAGACTCACAAAGGGTCGTAGCGCTTTTAGAAAAAGAAGAAAAATTTCAAATGATATGCCCCAGATAGCATGTAAACTTGTGGCAAGTTTGATTCTTCTTTGATTTTAAATTGCTGCGTCAAACATGACGAGGCAAGTTTGTGTCAAGTTTGCTGCAATATTGTTATGACAAAGATGATGATTCAAGTTTGTAGCAACTTTGCTGCAAGCGTACAGTTGCAAAGCCATGTCACGCGTGCCATCTATTACTCGTTACGGTCGGTTCGGTTCGGTTTCGTTCGTTACCCTGACTGATGTCATGCCCACGAAAACGAGAGTGTTGCCACCTGTGGTAAATTTCCCTTTCTACGAGAATTTTCAACATAAAAGGGAAAAAGTTAACTTATAAGGGAATCTTTGCTCCAGTCCAAATTGTAAAATATTTATAAAAATCAAAATATTTAAAAATAATTCAACATATTTTCACAGATTTTTTAAATAGGAGCATAGGAGGGAATTTTATCATAAAAGTGGGAATTTTTAAGGTACGTTGAGGGAAAAAGCTTACTCGACAGCTGGCAATACGGGAAAAGTAACCCTGCCATCCTGCCAAGAAGGGGTGATAATTTGTGGTTAGGTATATCCTATCCTATAATGATATTTTTCTTTGATTTTTTTACAACATTTACCGTACAATTCTCCGAGACTATTACTTTAATTACTAAGCTGAAGCTTGTTTTCTTCAGTTTTTCATAGACCCACCTGCTTGTGGTGATTAGGTAAGTTTTTTTATGTCTTTCGTTCGTAGCTTCTAAACTGTATTTACATACATACTATCCAAAATAAACATATTATAATTATTATTTATAAACAACTTTTAGGTTTTATTGTAAAATTGTTACTTTAACATGTTTTTGTCTCTTTTAATAGCAAATATTAATTCTGTTCACACAGCAAGACTTTATAACAATTTCTTTTATTTGTTTCAGAGCTGAGACAAAGACAAAACTGAGCATCGGAATCTGAAGCTAGCGGGTTTAATGTAAGTTCCAATAAATAACTTTAGACAATAGATTGTATTCTAGTTGAGTGATTACTGAATAAATAGTTATATAAAATGGTATTGTATTTTTTATTCACATTGTTTTATTCAAATTGTGGCTAGTATGTCAAAACAAACCTTAAGTAAGTTTGTATCAAGTTTGAAAATACAAACTTCATGCAACAAAACAAAAACAAACCTTCAGCAAGTTTATTATATCAAGTTTGTATCAAGTTTGAAAAAACAAACTTCATGCAAGTTTGTCACACACCAACTAGCAAGTTTGATTTAAACTTGCTGCAAGCTTGCAAAATTGCCATGGCAAACCTGCAGCTAGCTTTCATGTTTGATGTATCAAACTTGTTGCAAGCTTGAAACAAGTTTATATTGCTATCTGGGGCAGTTTATGCGTTTATGCACACTTATATTAAAATATGCAAAATTTGACGTTTTTGCATTTTTATGCATAATATGCAAAACATGCAATTTGCATATTTGCCAAGTCTTTAATACATCACATCACTAATGAAATTATTCATTGGAAGAATAACCTACGTGTTATGTACACAAAGAGGTACACAATGTTATGTACATAAAGAGATTAACATACTTAGATGGCTTAGAATTATAATTGGAGTTAATAAAAATTAAAATCATCAAAAAAGCGTTGAAATCAATTTTCAACAAATATTATAGCCCAAAGTCAATAGTGAACGAGACGTCTATAAGACAAATGAAATAAATGTAGGTCATTGATGTAAATTAATGTTTTATATTTTTGTACTTATATTTTATTTTACACAATATCGGGAATACCAAAATATTGAAACTATACTAGGCGTTAATCGGTTTGCGTGATGGTTGATCATTTGCTTACCAATTCGACTTCTATTTTTGTGGCGAAAAGTAAACAAACGTCCTAAGGAATAACATAATTTGTGTAACGTTATCAAATATTTAGTAGTAAAATATAATCTTTATTCAGCCACATAATAAAGAAAAAAGGTCAGGAATAAGCACATAGATTAGAATCAATACTAAAATGATACATACTAGTCTAAAGGCCGGCTTTCACGCTACGGTTGTTGTACGTTTTGTTGGATATAACAAATCCTATACAATAAAACGTGGCGTGTAAACAACAGAAATAACATAATTTTTCTGTTTAAACGCCACGTTTTATTGTATAGGATTTGTCCTATCCAACAAAACGTACAATAAGACGTAGCGTGAAAACCGGCCTTAAGATACGATATAAGGTCGAACTTCACGTAGCTGTTTATCGGATAAAAATTATTGAATATGTAATTTAGCATGTTAACAAACAAGGGGTGCCTTTTATGACCAATTGTAGAAACGAGACCGTTTCTACAATTTACCTATGGTATCATGATTAATGGTTTTTTCCGATTATAGAGCCATCTATCCACAATTCGAAAAAATATCTCGAATAAAAGTTGCTTACTTTTACGTAAGGAAGCCAAATCTGTAATAAAAACTGGGGTTTCTATTTAAAGTTTTAAAGTTACGTCCCACCCTACTTACAGGGGGTGAAGTGGGGAATCGTGTTTGGTGTCATGCGATCGATTTTTGAAAACTATTAAACACGTATTTTTCAGTTTTTCGATTAGATGTTCATTTCGCGAAATTATCGACCGTTCCGCTACTTTTGGGACACCCTGTATAATCCTTTGTTGTTTATTGTAGTTAGTAGGTTTGATTTTAGATAAAATAGATCTCAATGTGTTGTTAGTTTTAAATTTTGTTAAAATATTAAATTTCTATATTCTATATTCCTTTAAGTTGTTCTGTTACTCATTTTATGTACGGTATAATTATTTTCCTCATGTCATGTCTTGTAAACGTTACAGGATCCTTACCTATTCCGTGACCCGTCAAAATAGCCCAGTCAAAACAGCCCCGTCAAAAAAATCCCGTCAAAATAGCCCGGACACAAAATAGCCTCGACAAAATAGCCCGCAAACAAAATAGATCGCACACAAAATAGCCCCGGTCAAAACAGCCCCGGCTAAAACAGCCTCTTAGAAAACACCTCCAATAAAAAGTTTTACCTTTTAACGGAGTACCATTTATTTTAAATTACTATTGGAATTGGGAAATAAGCCACAATTTACTTAAAAAAAATATTTTATTAACGTTTCGACTTCCACTTCGGACGTCGTTGTCAAAATATAATATATTAATAAATTAAACAAAAATGTTGTTGCTCAGTAAAAAAATTCTTCTAATAATTTAATTTCATCTGACTCATTCATCTCGGCCATTCAGACGTACAGTATGGGGCAAATGGAAGGAATATATTCGTTATTTCGTAAACCCGCGACGTTAAGGAAAAATCCTAAAATAGATCGATTTTTATTTTTAAATTACGATATTCTGTTATATATGTCATACTAGTGACGTTATCCATCTGGGCGTGATGACGTAATCGACGATTTTTTTTTAAATGAGAATAGGGGTCGTGTGCTAGCTCATTTGAATGGTTATTTAATTCTCTATTTAGTAATATAAACAATTACATAATTATTTATACAAGGTGTCAAAAAACTTTTTTTTAATTTAAATTATTTGACAAAAAAGAAGAATGTATGTCATTTATTTAATTTAAAATGCATTTTACTGTTGCCCGAAAACAGAAAAAATGTTTATATCACAAATAAACATTGATTTTCACTTAAATTAAATGTTCAAACTTCCAAGAGGCAGAGAAGACGGGACTCGAGTTCTCTGAAAAGACCATTTTTATTTAATGTGGTTAAGATTTAGTTAAGATGTGAATAGAGAATAATTACCATTTCCGAAAAAATGTATTTTTAAGGGATTATTTCATGAATTCTGAAGGAGCTTTTTGTCGGGGCTATTTGGTCGGGGCTAATTTGTCGGGGCTATTTTGTCGGCGGGCTATTATTCCGCGGCTATTTTGTCTGCAGGCTATTTTGTCGGAGCTATGTTGTGTGCGGGATATTATGTCGGGGCTATTTTGTCGGAGCTTTTTTGACGGGGCTATTTTGACGGGGTACCGTTCTATTCTGTTCTGTTCCATTTTCTCTATGCTGTAAAATTTCTGAGTTATAAACGACAAAGGAAAATTATTTTTTAATGAAACATAATATGTTAACAGATATTTTTCCCGGAAGAAGGAATTTCCATTAGAACAAGTAATATTGACAAGTAATTATATCAGAAAATGATATATGGGCCATTCCACGAACATACGCCTGTTTTGGATTATTTCGACAACGAATATTTTACTGTGCAACATAAGAAGTACGTAAGTAAATGGCGCTAATAATTATTCCAATAAACAACAATGTAATTTGCAATTTACTTTCGTTCTTCTTATTTTGCACAGTAAAATATTCGTTGTCGAAGTAATCCAAAACAGGCGTATGTTCGTGGAATAGGGTTTATAGTTAACTTGTAATAGTTGTTATGTGCTGGTTTTTTACACACATGAGTCTGATATCCATTCTCATATTCCACTAATATATTTAATGCAGATATACAGGGTGTTTCAAAAATATATGTCATAAATTAAATCACGCATTCCGGGTACAAAAATAAATTGATTGAATCCAACTTACCTTAGTACATGTACATTCTTTCACGGTTTTTGCTCTAAATTTTAAAGAACCGCTTTAATTGACATGAAATTTGGCATACGCATAACTTACATGTCAAAGAAAAAATGTGCCGATATGTGCTTTTGCCCTGGGGGTGACTTTCACCTTCTCTCGGGGGTGAAAATATATATGTCCAAAATAAGTCCGGAAATGGACAAAATGACTAATTTTAAGTAATTTTGTTTTATAGAGCTTTTTCGCCAAGTCAACACTTTTCGAGTTATTTTCGAGTGAATATGTTAATTTTTTAACAAAATAACCACATTTTTAGACGGTTTTTCGCAAATAACTCACAAAGTAAGTATTTTGCCGAAAAAAACGTTCTTAGGAAAAATAAAGCCAGTAAAAAAAGAAAAAAAAATGGTGTACGCGTGAGGTCACTGGACCTCGTAGAACCAGAGTTATGGCCAATGCAAAATAGGCTCATATTCGCCAAATTTCAAAAAGAATATTTCGATGTGAAATATCCAAAAAATTAAGCACTTTTTGGGGAAACCCCATTATAACTTTTTTAAAGTGTTTAAAAAAAGCTTTAACACTGTTTTTATAAAAAGTATCTAGCATCAAATTTAAGCAAGCTACGCTCAAAATAAAGTTGGCCCCTTTTGTTTTGGCAAAAAAAATCGGGAAGACCACCCCCTAATTAGCAACTTAAATGAAATTAGTCATTACCGCTCCACAAATTATTTTACTTATGTCGTGTTTATATGATCTGTAAGTTTCATCGATTCAAAGTGCTTATTTTTGAAAAAAATTGGTTTCAAAATAAAATTTTCAAAATTTTAATTTTGAAAAATATGCTTTTTTTCAAAATAACTTAAAAATTGTTAGAGATACCAAAAATCTCAAAAAACAAAAAAAAGTCAGCATTGCTTTTCTGAATATCCTGTACCTATTCTTTTGTTTTTCTGTAAGACAAAAATTGATTAGGATTTGTTGTTTCTAAATTTGCATACATTCGTGATCAGTGACTCGTTCAACCCCTTTTAACTACAGCCCTTTGAAAAATAAGGACTTTGAACCGATGAAACTGACAGATCATATAAACAATACATACACGAGTTAAGAAACTTGTGAAGTCGTAACGATTAAGTTCATTTGAGATACTAATTAGGAGGTGATTTTCCCAATTTTTTTAACAAAAAAAAAAGTTTTAACTTAATTTTGAGCATAACTTGTTTACTTTTGATGCTAAAAGTTTTTTTTATAAATCAAAAATGAAGCTTATTTAAACACTTTAAATAAGTTTTAATGAGTTTTCCCCGAAATAAACTTCATTTTTGGTTATTTCACGTTAAAGTATTCCATTTGGAATTTGACGAATATGAACCTATTTTTCATTAGCTATACCTCTGCTTCTGCTAGGTATAGAGACGTGATATATACACCATTTTTTTTTTTAATTTTCACAGGCTATATTTTTGCTAGGAATGTTTTTTTCGACAAAATACTTATTTTTTGAGTTATTTGCGAAAAACTATCTAAAAGTGTGGTTATTTTGTTGAAAAATGAACATATTCACTGGCAAATAACTCGAAAAATATTGACTTAATGAAAAAACTCTATAGAACAAAAGTTACTTACAATTAATCAGTTTATCCATTTCCGGTCTTACTTTGATCGTATATTTTTTCACCCACTCTTGGGGATGACAACCACCCCCAGGGCAAAAGCACACATCGGCACAATATCACTTTTTTTCTTTGACTTGTTAGCTATGTGTATGCCAAATTTCATGTCAATCCAAGCGGTTCTTTAAAATTTAGAGGTTTTGCAATATTTTACCGTTAAAGAACGTACTAACAAAAGTGTACACAAAAAAGTTACAGCCCTTTGAAGTTACAAAATGAAAATCGATTTTTATTCATAAATCGAAATCTCTTAGAGATTTTTCATTGAAAATGGACATGTGGCGTTCTTATGGCAGCAACATCTTAAAAAAAAATTAAAGTGAAATTTGTGCACCCCATAAAAATTTTATGGGGGTTTTGCTCCATTAAACCCCTCAAACTTTTGTGTACGTTCCAATTTAATTATTATTGTGGCACCATTAGTTAAACACAATGTTTTTAAAACTTTTCTGCATCTAAGTACTTTTTCGATAAGCCAGTGTTTATCGAGATATTTTGAATATTTGTCGAATCCACCACATATTTGTATACAGGGTGTTTCATTAATAATTGTCCATATAGTAACTGGAGAAACCTTAGCACAAAATACGAAGATTTAGCCTAAAACACTTAAATAAAATGTGGTTCCTTACTGAGTTACAGGGTGTTTTATCTAAAAATTTAAAAACTATTTTGGCTCAGCATTTTAAAAGTGTTCGACGTATCCTTTTCATACTTGGCAGGAAGTATAGGTACTATACAAACTACTAAATTATGTTAAACAAACGTTTCTGGCTATTACCAGAGGCGTACGACGGGGGAAAGTGAATGGTTGACCCTTTCCAAATTCTACGCCACTGGCGAAATTGCTATTTTAGTTCAATTTTTGGATTCTCCAATACTTTCTGTGAAAATAATATACTCTTCATTCGTAACGATAAAATCATTAGTTTTCGAGATCTTTGAAGTTAAAAATGAAACAACACGGTTATTTTGATTAATGTATTGTGTCGCTTCATTTTTAATTTCAAATATATCGAAAACTAATCATTTTATCGTTACGATTGAAAAGTATATTATTTGCATAAAAAGTATTGCAAAATCAAAAATTACACTAAAATAGCAATTTCGTCAGTGGCGTAGAATTTGGGAAGGGTCAACCAGCCACTATCCCCTGTAGTACGCCTCTGGTAGAAGCTAGAAACGTTTATTTATCTTAATTTAGTAGGGTGTACAGTACCTACACTTTCTGCCATGTATGATAAGGATACGCCAAATAGTTTTAAAGTACTGAGTACAAATAATTTTTAAATTTTAATCATATGAATCATATCAGAAATAAATCAAAATAACTGTGCCGTTTCAAATTTAACTTCAAATATCTAGAAAACTAATGACTTTATCGTTACCAATGAAGAGTATGTTATTTACGTAGAAAGTATTGGAGAATCTAAAAATGGCACTAAAATAGTAATTTCTCCAGTGGCGTAGAATTTGAGAAGGGTCAACCATTCACCATCCCCTGTCGTACGCCTCTGGTAGTAGCTAATCATTCAAAGGAGGAAAAGGCACTTTACTCCCATGTTATACATATGGTTTTTCCACTTTCCTCAAATAACAAGTCATTTTTTCATTTTTACTTAATTTATTTATGTAACTAATCAACAAAATTTATTAGAACTAAAACAAACAAGTAGGTCCAATATAACTGTCAACTGTCAAATATAAGTCAAATTATTAATGTAAACATTGTTAAATTAGAATAACAATTTACTGTTTTTTACCATTCTGCAAAATACAGAGTGTTTTTAAATAAACGTTAAAATGTATAGATACTTACGTAATAGAAAATATATATTGTACAGGGCGTCAATAAGTTATATTTCATGAATGAAATACCATGACGTCACTTTTACTTTTCCTCCCTAGGGAGGAAAAGTACAACTTTGCTCCCTACAATCAGGTCCGAAAAAGTATACTTTCGGTAGAGGTAGGTGGAAATATATTTAAAAATTTAAAAACTATTTTGGCTCAGCATTTTAAAAGTGTTCGACGTATCCTTTTCATACTTGGCAGGAAGTATAGGTACTATACAAACTACTAAATTATGTTAAACAAACGTTTCTGGCTATTACCAGAGGCGTACGACGGGGGAAAGTGAATGGTTGACCCTTTCCAAATTCTACGCCACTGGCGAAATTGCTATTTTAGTTCAATTTTTGGATTCTCCAATACTTTCTGTGAAAATAATATACTCTTCATTCGTAACGATAAAATCATTAGTTTTCGAGATCTTTGAAGTTAAAAATGAAACAACACGGTTATTTTGATTAATGTATTGTGTCGCTTCATTTTTAATTTAAAATATCTCGAAAACTAATCATTTTATCGTTACGATTGAAAAGTATATTATTTGCATAAAAAGTATTGCAAAATCAAAAATTACACTAAAATAGCAATTTCGTCAGTGGCGTAGAATTTGGGAAGGGTCAACCAGCCACTATCCCCTGTAGTACGCCTCTGGTAGAAGCTAGAAACGTTTATTTATCTTAATTTAGTAGGGTGTACAGTACCTACACTTTCTGCCATGTATGATAAGGATACGCCAAATAGTTTTAAAGTACTGAGTACAAATAATTTTTAAATTTTAATCATATGAATCATATCAGAAATAAATCAAAATAACTGTGCCGTTTCAAATTTAACTTCAAATATCTAGAAAACTAATGACTTTATCGTTACCAATGAAGAGTATGTTATTTACGTAGAAAGTATTGGAGAATCTAAAAATGGCACTAAAATAGTAATTTCTCCAGTGGCGTAGAATTTGAGAAGGGTCAACCATTCACCATCCCCTGTCGTACGCCTCTGGTAGTAGCTAGAAACGTTTGTTTATCATAATTTAGTAGGGTGTCTAGTAGTTGCACTTTGTGATAAGTATGAAAAGGATACTCCGAATAGTTTTAAAATGCTGAGCAAAAATAGTTTTTAAATTTTTAGATAAAACACCCTGTAACTCAGTAAGGAACCACATTCTATTTAAGTATTTTAGGTTAAATCTTCGTATTTTGTGCTAAGGTTTCTCCAGTTACTATATGGACAATTATTAATGAAACACTCTGTATATTATACGGTTAAGTACCTATGATATTATACTTGTTAATAATCTGAAAATTTATTTATAATTTACATTTTTAGGTATACAGGGTGATTGATTAGTAGGGTAAAGCTCAATAGCTCCGCTATAGTAATAAATAGCAATAAAAGTTAATAACAAAAATTTTAGCCACCTTTGAGCTTCACATTACAAAATTAGTTAGAATGTTACAGGGTGTTCGATAACACAGTGGCAGACCCAACTTTTGTTTTTTTAAATGGAATACCCTATATTTTGTATTATATTCTAAATCCTGCTAACTTCTCCATCACAAAAATATAAAGGTTTGTAATGTGATACAGGGTATTTACAAAGTTATAGCCAATTTTTTATGAAAATCGTAACAAGTTCAACTCCCTGTATAAATAAAAATAAGCACAACAGCAATGGTTTATTAATGCCATATTTTTTTACTTATTGTCAAAATTTTTAAGAATTATTGATATTGCTAATTTTCTTTATATCAAATACAGGGTGAGTCAAAACGCAAGTACATTATTTTCTCAGTAATGTTAAATGGAACACCCTGTATTTTATATCATTATTGAAAAGTAACATTAACGTACTTTAATTTTTATATAACATTCCCTTTGCCCAAATTTATTAGTTTTCGAGATATTTTCATTTTTCAGAGCAAATTATTTTAGGTGTTTATATTTATCTAAATTTTCAGTAAGCCATGACTGAATTGACAATTAAAGATTACCGATTATCAATCCGGTAATCAATGTAACACTGTAGCAAATAATGAAATAAAAATAATTTATTAGTAATACATTTTACAAACAAAAACCCAACCACTACATGCAACATTTTTGAAACAACTATCTTTTTATGTAAATGCAACAAATAAACAAAGAAAATTAGTAATAAATTTTACAAAAAAATACACAAACACAAAATACAATATTTTGTGGAGACAATTAAACACTACTTTTGTATGTAAATGTAACAATGTAACAAATAAAGAACGAAACATAACTTATCAGTAATACATTTTCTATTTCTATTCAGTATTCTATTTTTCATCTCATCCCTTGTTGTTGGAGGTATTTTATAAACTTCATTATTAACATAACCGCAAAAAAATCAGTCCAGTTTATTAAATTCTGGCGATTTGGGTGGCCACGCTACTGGTCCATTGAAAAATGAAAATATCTCGAAAACTAATAAGTTTAGACATAGGGAATGTTGTCTAAAAATTAAAGTACGGTAATGGTACTTTTCAATAGTGATATAAAATACAGGGTGTTCCATTTAAAGTTACTGAGAAAATAATGTACTTGCGTTTTGACTCTGTATTTGATATAAAGAAAATTAGCAATACCGACCATTCTTGAAAATTTTGACAATACGTTAAAAAATATGGCATTAATAAACCATTGTTGTTTTGCTTATTTTTATTTATACAGGGAGTTGAACTTGTTACGATTTTCATATAAAATTGGTTATAACTTTTTAAATACCCTGTATAACATAACAAACCTTTATATTTTGGTGATGGAGAAGTTAACAGGATTTCGAATTTAAAATAAAATATGTTCCATTTAAAAAAACAAAACTTTGGTCTGCCACTGTGTTATCGAACACCCTGTAACATTCTACCTAATTTTGTAATCTGAAGCTCAAAGGTGGCTAAAATTTTTGTTATTAACTTTTATTGCTATCTATTACTATAGCGGCGCTATTGACCTTCACCCTACTAATCAATCACCCTGTATTTTGAAGAAGAAGCCACATCTCGATAAAAGGTGACTTATCAAAAAAAGGCTAAGAGGCAAAAAAGTTTTAAAAATACTGTGTTTAGCTAATGGTACCACAATAATAGTTTAATTGGAACGTACACAAAAGTTTGGGGGGGTTTAAAAGAGCAAAACCCCGATAAAATTTTTATGGGATGCATAAATTTCACTTTAATTTTTTTTGTAAGAATTTGCTGCCATAAGAATGCCACACGTCCATTTTTAATGAAAAATCTCTAAGAGATTTCAATATATGAAAAAAAATCGATTTTCATTTTGTTACTTCAAAGGGCTGTAACTTTTTTTGTGTACACTTTTGTACAAAGGTAAGTTGGATTCAATCAATTTATTTTTGTCCCCGGAATGCGTGATTTAATTTATGACATACCTTTTTGAAAAACCCTGTATAATAGAGCAGCGTCTATTTTTATACCAAACTTTTGTTTTGGAAATTATTTAAGTATTGTCAATGCATAATGTCAATATTAGCTGATAGATTTAGTCTTGTTCTAGTTGCCGATATATTATAGTCCGGGAAGTAGCGTCAATTTTGACAGGATCATTTTAGCATGGCTGTTTTTTTTATATAGTCAGTTGTTCGAAAGCTTATTAACAAATGATGTGTCAGCTGGTCCAAAACCGGGGCTTTTAGCAAGAAAAGATAAAGTATGAAAGTAGATGGAAAAACCCTACAACTTATATATCATAGCTATTTGTATAACAAGGGAGGAAAGTGTTCCTCCCGAGAATGAAGTTTACTGCCCGACGCGTAGCGGAGGGCAGTAATCATTCAAAGGAGGAAAAGGCACTTTACTCCCATGTTATACATATGGTTTTTCCACTTTCCTCAAATAACAAGTCATTTTTTCATTTTTACTTAATTTATTTATGTAACTAATCAACAAAATTTATTAGAACTAAAACAAACAAGTAGGTCCAATATAACTGTCAACTGTCAAATATAAGTCAAATTATTAATGTAAACATTGTTAAATTAGAATAACAATTTACTGTTTTTTACCATTCTGCAAAATACAGAGTGTTTTTAAATAAACGTTAAAATGTATAGATACTTACGTAATAGAAAATATATATTGTACAGGGCGTCAATAAGTTATATTTCATGAATGAAATACCATGACGTCACTTTTACTTTTCCTCCCTAGGGAGGAAAAGTACAACTTTGCTCCCTACAATCAGGTCCGAAAAAGTATACTTTCGGTAGAGGTAGGTGGAAAAATATTTATCTCCGTGCCTTACATCCATAATGGCCTAGTGGTTAGAATACCTCGCTCCTGGCTTTCTCCCATGCGAGTCGAGTTCGATTCCTGGCGTCGGAAATCCTTTTTGTTTTTAAAATTGACATTTGAAAAAATAATTGTTTTTATAATACTTTTTTATATTTTGTCGTATAAATAATAAAAACTTAGTATTATAAAAACAATTAAAACCACTAGGCCATTATGGATATAAAACACGGAGATAAATATTTGACATATAAGTTGTAGAGTTTTTCCATCTACTTTCACAGTTTATCTTTTATTGCCTAAAAGCCCCGGAGTCGCGCCAGCTGACAGACATTCTCGTTATAAAAAAGTACTATTTACCAAAATACATTCTAGTGCAGTCACTGAAGGTTTTCACCTCAGATTTCGTTGAACTTCCATCGATTTTCATGAAAATTGGTGAGTAATTAGAGGATACCTCAAGAAACAAAGGTGACATGATGCCAACTTGCGCTTTTACCCTGGGGGTGGATGCCACCCCTTCTAGTGGTTGAAAATTATTTTGTTAAAAATAATACCATAAGTCGATAGAGGGGCAAATTCTAAGCAAAATTTGTTATATAAAGTTATTAAATTAAATCAACACTTTTTGAGTTATTAAAGACCAAAAATTTTATTTTTTCGTAAAAAAATGCATGTTTTAAATCGGTTTTTCCCGTATAAATAAAAAACTATAAGCTTTTACAAAAAAGTTATAATAACTGAAATTAAAGATAATAAAAAATTGAATACACTCCTCACATAAAGAACTAAATTAATGTTAGTTCAAAGTGAGTGATTGGCAATTGAATGTGTATTTTTTTCGACGAGTACTAAAATCTAAGTATTCAAGCTTAAATAACGGGAAAACGATGCAATATATAAAATATTCCTGCTAAACATTTTCCACAGTACTTCGGAATACCTATCAAATGAGCTTCAGCACAATGTAATAGCGTCAAAATTAAGCAAGTTATAATGAAAATAAAAGAACCGTTTCGAATTTTTTAGGAAAAAGTGAAAAATAAAATATACGCCATTTCCACAAAAATTAAAATTTATAGTAATCCTTACAAGAACTTCTTTATATTAGCATAAGTAATGTGTTCGATAATTTGGACCGGTTTAGAATGCATGTTTTTGAAAAAAAGGATATAATTTAACAAAATCATAATTTTTAAAATTGTTGTAATTCTCATATTCTTTTGATAATAACTCCAAAAATACTCAATATACGTAAAACATTACACATAACCAAATTTTAGTTTTTTCTATGTCAAATATTTTACCTGTTTCACTATTTCTATAGGGTAAAAAATAACTGAGATAGAAACGTTTAAATAATAAATTTTGCTGTGGGAACCATGCAACCGGGGTCGTTTAACCTTTTATTTTTAAAAAAGTAAGGGGTTTAAAAGATTAGTTTTAACGTGCTTAAACAGCACTTGGAATTAACTTTCAAACAGTTTTTAGATAAACCTGATATCGTAAAGACGAACGGAGCTATTAAAAAAAAACAATAACATTTTTTGGAAAAATTTTTAAAAGATAAATTTTGAAAAAATTTTGTGGCATAAATTTTAACGCTATCAACATATTCGGGGGCTCATTTAACAGATATTTTTAAGTACTTTGACGAATGTTTAATAAGTTTATGTTATAAAATGCATCAATTTCCCGTTATTTCAGCTTAAATACTTTTTTTTTTAGTTTTTTACTCGCCGAAAAAAATATATATTCAATTACCTATAACTCAATTTTAGTTAACATTAAAAGGTTTTTGTAGTAAGGAGTTTATTTAATTTTTTATTAGCTTTAATTTTGATAAAAATAACTTTTTTGTAAAAACTTACACTTTTTGTGAAAAATTTGTTAAAAACATGCATTTTTCTCAAGAAAAATTAAAATCTCTGATATTTAATAACTCAAAAAGTTTTGATTTATTTTAATAACTTTATATAACAAATTTTGCTTGAATTTTGTCCCTCTATCGAATTATGGGGTTATTTTTAATAAAATAATTTTCACCCCCGAGAAGGGGTGGCATCCACCCCCAGGGTAAAAGCGCAAGTTGACACCATGTCACCTTTGTTTCTTGAGATATCCTCTAACCACTCACCAATTTTCATGCAAATCGATGGAGGTTCAACGAAATCGGAGGTAATAGCTCATATCCACCTTCAGTGACTCCACTATTCATAGAATCCGTGCTAAAATCACCGTAAAAATTTTACACTACCTCCCAGACTATCAGCACTCTCTAATTTTTTTCGGAGTATTTAATTTTATATTGTCATGTTTACCGTTTCCAGCATCCCTGTGTTTTGCCTATATCGGGCCTTGTTTCTGATGAGTACGTCATTGTTGGTCTTTTGCGGGCCTTATAAATTCCTGATTTGTTCTTAATGTTAATTTGTCGCTTACGCCATAATAGTATATATATAATTAAGGCATCCCGACAATCTATTTGTTCTTTGTATTTGATCTCTTACTTCTTTTTCAACGTCTCCAAAGCTAGGCACTCTAATCCCTATGTAATTTAAAATAAATACAAGATCCTTTGTAAAAGGTATATTTAATAACCCCAATAAGAGTTACATCACAAAACAAAACGTTTTCGGATTAATAGTTAATCCATCATCAGTGTTAAGCCCTAAAATAGTAAATACATATAACCTAATTAATAATAGACAATGTTATAAAAGTTGACTAAGGTTAAGAATTGACTAAGGTCATACTTACAATAACATGCATGCGTGAGCAACCAAAAAGTTATGGGCAAGAACCCTTTAAAAGTTTCAAGATCTTAAATGATACTACATATTTTTGTTAAAACAGATGGATGTTGCAAATATTCCTGGATATAACCCAGGGCAACACAGGACTCTAACCCACGTGGATGTGATATGCAAGGAATGAACCTCACATATTGAAAATTGAGTGTCAACCGTGTCAACTGAACTGAAAGGTGAAAGAACTTTAGAAGTATACCAGTGACATATTGTCAATGCGACGTTATGAACTATTTTGTTACTTCAGCCAACGAATTTAAAGTTTATGTTGATGGTGAAAATAAAACATTATCAAATATTCATGTATTAGTGTTAGAAATATTCGAACATAAATGTAAAATTGTGAAATATGTGATGATTAAATATATGAACATGACAAATGATAAATAGGTACTAGAAGTTATGCAGTCAGCAACACATTAAATCTTGCAGAAGTGGTAATAGACTTAGAATTATTAAAAAGGCCTTTTACGAAATACGTCTAGGATATCAGAAATTGTTTAATATATTATATACATAAATGTACAATTCTAAGTTATTGATTAATGTATGAGTGTTTTGATTACTGATAATTTGATCTAATTTGTTGAGTACAGATAAACTTGACAAAATTGGAAAGTAATGGTATATTTCGTTTGGCTGAAGAAATTTTGTTGTTATGTGCGAATGAGAATGAGACTAAAAACACTTGATAAGACTGATAACCCAAGAGACTCAACCCTAAACCGCCCGAAAATGAATGGATGAATAAGGAAGAAGGGTGGAGGATTAGGGTGGAAGGATGTAGAGATAATCAATAATGTAGAAAATAAAACGGAGAATGTAGATAAGTGGATATTCATTCCTTGCATATCACATTCTCGTGGGTTACGATCCTGTATTGTCCTGGGCTATAGCCAGGAATATTTGCAACATCCATCTGTTTTAATAAAAATATTATGTAGTATCATTTAAGATCTGTGAAAGCTTTTTTCATTTTTTGCTAGCAATATTGCATCGTCTGCGTAACAGAGAATATTAATTTCATTATTTCTCATTCTGTATCCTCTCTCTTTTTTAGCGTTCCTCATGACTTGCATTACATAGGGCTTAATGAAACCCCCTGTTTTATTATATTGCTCGTTTGTATCTATAAGTTCCGTTGCTATTTCAGAGATGTAGGGATGTAAATTGTGATATATACGTATGCTTTATGCTTTATAGATTACCAAAAAGCAACTGACAGAGTAAAACATGACAAATTAAAAACTTTAATGCAAGAAATTGGAATTGACAACAAAGATCTAAGAATTATCAGAAACATTTTTATTACAATCAAACGTCCAAAATCAAAATAAAAGACCAGTTAACTGATAAAATTGCAATAGAACGAGGAGTACGACAGGGCTGTATTTTATCTCCACTACTATTCAGTATTTACTCTGAATGGGTATTTAAGGAAGCATTAGACGGTTGTGCGAAAGGAGTATTAATAAATGGTGAATGGTTGAATAAAATTAGTAATGCAGATGACACCATAGTCTTTGCCGATAATATGAATGATTTACAGATATTAACAAATCGTATAACAGAAGTCAGGAACAGATACGGACTAGCTCTTAACAGAAAGAAGACCAAATTTATGACAATTAGTAAAAAACCAATACTAAACGCTCAACTTAAAATGGAATATCGAACGAGTTGAGCAATATACATATCTGGGTACGAATTTAAATAGCCAATGGGACCACCCAACAGAAAGTAAACAGCGAATAATAAAAGCGAAAGCAGCATACGTTAGACTGAAACCCATTTTCAACAGTCGAGACATATCATTAAAAACAAAATACCGTCTGTTGAAATGCTACATATTCACAGTTCTGCTCTACGGAATGGAAGCGTGGACACTAACTGTTGCATCTATAAATCGGCTCGAAGCTTTCGAAATGTGGTGTTATAGGTATATCTTACGTATATCCTGGGTTGACCGAATTGCTAATGTGGAAGTCCTGAAGTCCTGCGTAGAATGGGGAAAGAGCGTGAAATTCTCATAACCATCAAAACAAAAAAATTAGAATATCTAGGACATGTAATGAGAAATCAAGAACGTTACGGCCTTCTCCAACTGATTCTCCAAGGGAAGGTACCTAAATGGTAAAAGAGGATCGGGAAGAAGACGCATTTTTTTTGATTTAAAATTTACGAAAGTGGTATAACACGACTACCACTGAACTGTTCCGCGCTGCGGTAAACAAAGTCATGATAGCCATGATGATCGCCAACATCCGGAACGGATAGGAACTTTAAGAAGAAGATATATTCCGTTAGTTGTTCATCTATTCTGACTTTCATCTTGCTTTGATAACGTTTGGTAATATTAAACAATTATACACTAAAAAGTTTAGTGTATAAAATTGTAAAAACAATTATATAAAATGTTTAAGAGAGAGTCCGGCACTGATATCGAATAAGCACACATGCTTTTTGATCGATCCTGACAAATAGTAAATTTAACTTACAAAAACCAATCATAGTATTCTTACACTACGTTAACATCAAGTATAATAGTGTTAGTTAAGTGTGTATAGAAAAACATTTTCTGTGAGTACATATTTTTCTATTAATAAGTATTTCATAACCAAAGAATTTTATAAAACCGTCAATAAACAACACCAGTCATTGATCGACACCAATTTTTTGTCTTTAAAGACAATTACCAAAATCCGAAGCGGAACAGGTCCGTACTTAGGAAAATCAAATGGTGTTGAGAAATGGAATTCGACGTCACTAATAATAGCGATGAATCATTATCGCAATCCACATCACAAAAACCTTTATCTTACTCTGCTGCAGCTAGTAGACAAAAAGAAACAATCTATCCATCCAAGCTACAAGCAGTAGTTTTTAATTCTCTCAACGATGTTAAATTAGAAGAATACTTGTTAGCGGTAGGAGCTTTAGTTAGTCCAAAACACATTATTTTTTCATCAAGAATCACCAACAATCGTATCTGTATCTATTTCTCAACCAAACAAGTCGTAGATGAATTTTTTTCAAACAGTAGAGGTTTCATCACTGTAAACAATACACAAATTCAAGTCCGTAGACTAATTACTCCAAGTGAAAGACTCCTAATATCCAATGTTTCTCCCACTATCCCGCATAAGGTAATAGAAAACGAACTACTGCTCTTAGGGCTAAAACCAACTTCATCAATGTCATTTTTGCGAATAGGAACCAACAATCCTGAATACAAACATGTACTCAGTTTCCGTCGACATATTTACGTATCTCCACCCACAGGTCCAATTCCCGATACCATTTTAATAACTCATGAAGATACTACAAATCGAATTTTTTTGACATTAGACAACTTATGTTTCATTTGCAAACAACATGGCCATATTTCCAGTAGTTGCTCAGTAAATGTAAATCACTCAGAAACAGCTGTCCCAACTGCTACACTTTCAAACAGAAACGAACCTAGTACAGTAACTTCATCAGAAACGACTGCTATTACACCTTCAACAACATGCACTTCTACAAACATATCAAATAATTCAACGACACTAACAAAAATATTATCTACAACCAACCTAACACCTCTTGATACATCAACTACAGATAATACAATGCCAGTGATATCCAAACCAAATATATCCACCTCATCAGCCCCCTCACCTCACATAGTCATAACTAACCAGCCTTCATCTTCCAGTCTAAGCAATAATTCTTGCTCGGTTAATGAAAATAAAGAGAATCCAGCACCAAAAGAATTTAGCGTATCCAACGAAGAAAATACATCTAAATCATCCTCCAAACGAACTGTATCTGAAGCAATATCACCCCCGATTGAGACATCAGCTAGTGACGATGTATTTTCAAAGCCAACTCAGAAACAAAAAAGAATAAAAACAAAAATATCAACAATACCATTAGAAACGCTAATGCAACCAATTAAAGAATTATTCAATTCCGAAAAGCAAATATTAACTTTTGAGGAAACAGTTGATTTATTTGAGAACGCTCATGGAACAAAAGATGTTATCAGCGTTGTAAATAAATATACAGTAGACATTCTAGGATTTAAAAAACTCATAACCAAAATTCATTCATATACATCCGAACGCTCATTAAAATTGAAATGTACAAAGCTTAACAAAAAAATTACGAGACAGCTCACAAAAGACAACTACGAGGATGAAGAACCTGACACGGATACATCGACTGAATTATCCCAGGAGCTGAACATTCAATAATTATAACTATAACATTCAATTTATTACAATGGAATATAAATGGGTTTTATACCCATTATGAAATGCTAAAACTTTTAATTAATGATATTACCCCCGCTATCATTTGTCTCCAAGAAACGAATTTCAAAGACCAATATTGCCACACATTTAAAAATTTTTCAACATTTTATAAAAATAGAAACAACCAGGAAAAAGCAAGTGGTGGAGTGGCCATTTATGTTAAAAATACTCTTGAAGCACAAACGATTCCACTAAAAACAGACATCGAAGCTGTAGCCGTCTCAGTTAAAGCTTCCCAATGCATTAATATATGTTGCATCTATACTCCCCCAAACACACTTATCACCTTAACCGACTTAAAAGCACTCATTTCACAAATACCTATGCCCAGACTAATAGTAGGAGATTTCAATAGTCACAACCCAATGTGGGGCTCAACAAATTTTAATATCAAAGGCAGACTAATCGAAGACTTGTTAACTGAAGAAAATTTAAACATTCTCAATGATGGAAGACCAACCAGATTTAATGTACATACTGGTACAACATCGGCAATCGATCTATCGATTTGTGACCCAACTCTTTCAACTGCTCTTAATTGGGATCCCCTACCCTTTTTGTATGGGAGCGACCATTACCCAATAAAAATGTCTGTATTTTCTGATGACAATATCTCTGAATACCAACCAGTCCGAAAATGGAACCTGAAAAACGCTAATTGGTACAAGTATGCTGATGCCATAGAAAAAGGCATAGAATCACAAGAATCTAGTTTTGAAAACACTGATATAAATGAAACTCTCAACATTTTTACGAATATTATTACATACGCGGCAGAAACACATATAGGAAAAACTAAAATATTAAGGAAACACAGACCTCTACCATGGTGGAATATGGAATGTCAAAATGCAATCAAGCAATATAAAGCATCTTTTAATAGAATGAAAAAACATAGTAACACAACTAACATAACTGAATACAAAAAACAGAGAGCACATGCTCGATATATAACAAAAAATGCTCGAAAAACCAACTGGAGGAAATTTGTCTCAAATATAAACAGTACAACACCTTTATCTACAGTCTGGGCCAATATTCGTAAAATATCAGGAAAAAACAAATTTTACCAAGTGCCTTTTATTACTCATAATACTATAACGTTTAAGTTTTCCCAGTGTAGAATTTATTTCAGTTTTCAATGCTACATGGATTTTAACTTATTTCCCTGTAGATTCCAGAATCTCTAGCGCCGTGTTTTTCTTAGAAACACATATGTGCTATCGATAGAGTCGACCGTTAGACTTTAATAGCTTTCTGGTGAATGATATGGGCCGTGCATCCCATAAGTCATCTTAAGTATTAGATTTGCTAAGCCCTTTTACGAGTGGTAAGGAAATCTGTTCTTGAATATCTCTCACAGTTTTCCATAATTTTGATTGGTCAAAACCCCACCACTCTCAAAGGACGCCAAAGATTCATAAAAACCACAAATTCTTAAAATTCTGCATCATTTGTGAGTTGAGTTAATATAGTCATTATGTGAGATCAAGTTTGTTCGTGTATTGTGGGCCCCGCCGATTAGGCAGGTAAGAGTATTAATGATTGTTTATTGGTATGTACAATAATTGTACAATTGCGTTTTCTATTTTTTTTAAAGGGTCCACCTTTCACCTTCCACCTTCCACCTATGCATTATGTTGTCCAGCTGCTATTTTATGAACACTGTTAAATACTATTATTCTTTCGACTGTGTCGTAAAGTTGAATTTCTTCATGGCCATCTTCCACACCTTGAGAGCCTGCCGGCTTACAAAGGGCCATCCTACCCTCTAACAGATGTTTTAAGTAAGTCACTCATCTTTTACTTATTGAAGAAATTAGTAGAGACGCCTTTGTTATGTCCAGGGCAAGGACAATTTTGTGTTCTTTCGTGAAATAAGTTCAATGACCTAAAGTTTTCGCCCGGTTTGTGATAGTGACATTCTGAAAAGTAGGTCATACTTTTAGTATGAAGTTGATGATTATCTTTTTATTTTTAAATGGGTGATCATTTAAACTATAAACATTTACATTATGTAGATATTTTTCTGAGTATTATTAGAGTGTTATTAAGTATTGTTAGATAGGTATAAATATAAACAAAGAGCTCTTTCTTTTTTTGTTGTAAGTGAACGGTAAAATTTCTAGTTTTTATTTAGAGTATGGATTTTTTATTTTTTCTAGTAACTACAGTTCATTTTTTTTTGAGTTAATAATTAATAGTTATATTCGTTCACTTACATTCCATTTTTTTAGTATTACTGTGTTGGTGAATACACCAATTTATATGCAGTGATTGTTATTATGTCGCCAACTTTTGTCTTATAGATTAACGGTTTAGGTATTTTTTGGTTTCTTAATTTTGTTGTTGGCGATCTTATACTGCGTATACACTGTACGTATTGTGTAAATATTGAGATTTGGTAGAGTATTTTAATAAATGTTACATTGAAACTTACGATGTCGTATTTTATTTAATTTTTTTACAGCTCAAGATTAGTACATTGATGTCTTGTCGTAGCATTCTTGCTAATTTGTTATTGTTGTGTTATGTTTTGTTAATTATTGTTCCTTTGAGTATTTTTTGGTCAAAATACCTGGCGCCCTATATTTTCGTTTGAGTATTAAGTATTTTCGTTTTCTTAGAGTCCAAGTGTCAAACCATCAGTTAATGTTATCTATTTATCTTTTGTCTATCGTCGTTCCATTAGTTCTATTCACATACCATTGTTTATTCATTTAACATCTTTCATTGTAACAGAAGCCCAACCCAAAGAACCGCGCCCACATCTCTTCCGACTGAGCAACGTGGCCTTTGTTTCGTCAATGTAAACGATTGGACCTTTCCATCTTCGGTCATTCCTTATTCCATCCAAGGATAATATCGTCCTGATCCTTCTGGTTCAGCCTTCATGACCTCGTGTCCATCTGATCGTTAAACAAAATGGCGCCCTCTCGTGGAGCCTTATACAAATTACGTGGGACTTCTTCTGTTACCTATGGTTGCCTTATACATAATTTCGTAGAGCTTTGTCAATTGCCTTTTCACGGGCTATATATATTTTCTTGTCTATGCGTGAAGCATGATTTTCTTTTTTATCATGTTCCTATTAGACCTGATTTTCTTTTTTTGTTCAAGTTTGGCTAATTTGTAGCTATTTTTATTGATAAAATATTTTTTGAGTTATTTTTCGCTAACAGATAATAATAGTTTGACACATTTTAGTTTGTTTATTTCCGTTTTTAGTATTTAAATGTCAGTGTAGTACCTTACACTTTCATTCCTGAATTTCCGAAATCTAGAGTATCATTCTTTGAAGTATATAGTATAGTATCGATCTTTTTTCTTTAGATGTATTTTTAGTTGAGTAAATTTGAGCATTTTTATTACTTTTCCTTACGACAATGGGATACGTCTTTTGTTATGTATCTAATTAAGGTAAAGGTATCTATCTAGATCTTGAGCTGTGTATTTTTTGTAGCAAATCACAAAAAAGTTGTAATTGTATAACTTTTTGATTTTTACGTTTATTTTGTGCCGTACTTTGCAACTTTTGTGATTTATTGTAGTTTGCATTATATCATTGTATTGTGCATTTTACTTTTTATATTTTTGTATACGTATTGTGTTGCGGTATATTTATTTTTTTGTACTGTGTTGCGTTTATTTTATTGCATTTAGGTACCGTTTTTGAGTTATGAAATGCTTTGTAACTGTTTTCAGAAGTAGCAATTATCACTATTATGATTGCGTCGTCTTCTAAAATTTTAAGGTACATGCTTCTTCGTCGTTCAACGATATTGTTCTGTCCGGTTTTATGACCAATCTTTTCTGACCTTGTAGAATAGTATTGTTGTAATGTTTTCTGTGCAGTATATTTTTGGATTTTTATGTGGTTATGTATTTTTGATGATATCCTATTTAGTTGATATCGTATGTTTTTCAGTACCAGAATGTTTTGAGTGGTTTTAGAGAGTTTTTAGTCATGGCGTGGTGTTAGTCTGGAGAATGAAAGAGTCCTGCAGCTTTCCGTCATGCTATTGTTTTAGGTTTGTGATTTAAGTCTTAAATGAAAGAAGTTAAGCTGTCCATTCCAGGAATTGTTTTTTTACAATTAGCTATTAGTCGCGAGTGAAAGACCTCGGCGCATGCTGTTGTGAAATATGTTTGAGAAATTATGTTTTACCATTCCAATATCAGCATTCTAAAATCTATTCGGTACAAAACTACTTCCAGTCCAGAAAATATTCCTTTTTTCAGTGTAGAGTCTTCGTTTACCCTTGCGTAATCTTAATATTTTTCGACTAGCCTACGATAAGGTGGTTGACATTTCAAAATTCTTGTCCCACCCCCAATAACATCTGTCAGGGCTAGAGGTATTTAAGTGTGTCTTTTGACCCTAATTTCAGATAAAGAGGCGTAATGTTTTTATTAGCTTTTATTTAGCATATGTTGCAACCGCAAAAGCTTGTAGATACACTTATTTTGATAGTAGATATTTTTAAAGGGCTATGACCCTATTTTAGGTATTAATGAGATGTAAAAAGTAGCATCTTATTGCTTGTTTATATTTCACAAGTAGTTTGACTCGTGAATATAAATTTTCGATGTTTAGTTAACAGATAATGCAAATATTTTTGTTTAGAGTTTAGAGTACAATAATTCGAGTAATGGTTTAATTGTTCTGTCGATAGCTTGGGTGAATTAGGATAATGTTTTGGCAATTTTGTGTCGGCTATTAAGGGGTGAAATTTTTTTGTTAAGTACAGGCACGTACTAGGCCCAGATGTATTTGCAGAATAAATTTTATCCTTGTGGCTTTCGTAAAATAGTATTCCGATTAATTGTCATATCTATTTAGGACCTCAGTCCCTACTAAATTGTGATACTTCCCTACCTGTGAGCTACCTGTGATTTAACCTAACGATCTAAATTACCTTTATAATAATATATTATCATATATATTTTAATAGAAAGGCGTCTAGTATGCGTAATTACTTCCAGTCCTAATTAAAGGTAGATTTCGACAATTATCTGAACTTTCCTTTGTTCATTTCTTTCTATATATCTTTGTTGAGAACTCCTTGGCATGTTTTACTAACTTCTCTATTCCTTTTGTTTGAGTTCGAATTTATTCGTTACGTGAGATAGTAATTGTGCTTTGGTAATTTTATATGTTACTCGTGTATATTTGCTTTTGTATTCTGTTTGCTGTTTGAATTTGTTTAGGCTCTTCCGGTTCATGTTATCGGGATAGCAGTAAATATTTTTTTGAGTCAGTGTTCTGTGAACATTATACTTATTTTAAGAACGTTTGATTGCGAAATGCTTTGTCCTAGACCGGCAAAGTGAAATCAAATAAGCAAACCATTAGCAATAACTAGTGCGTCTGTTATTATTAAAGTCCCGAATGAAAGATTTCGTGGCAATTTTTGAGTGTAGCTCATAAAGTCCTGGATGAGAGACTCCAAGGCACCTATGCGTTTAGTCGAGTTTGTTAGAACTCGAGTTTGTTTGTTGTTAGTGGAAGCACTATGACAAATATTTTTGTATTGAGTTTGCTTGTGCTAATTTTGCGTTTGGTTTTGAGTTAATTCCAATGGAGTTGATTTTATTTTAGTTGAGTAGATATTAATAAAGTTATTTATAATAATATCTTATAATGTATTCAGACATATCTTGTCCTGATTGCATTTCTTGTTTTTCTGGGAGTTTCTCGATTGAAAATTTTCCGCCGTGGTTAACCCCAGAAGATTTTTACGGAACTTTTGGCCAACCTGTTTTGTTTCCCTGTCATAAAATTTCGACCAGCTGTTGGAATTTCGACACTTTTTTGCTTTGATCTTGCAGTCAAAGTCTTAGCATTGCTTGATGCTTACCTAGTTACCGGTTGAGGGGACAACCATAACGAAGTTTGCCTACCTACGTAGTTGGCCACTCGCCTTTGTTGAGCTGGAGCAACTTTAATTTTCGCGTCCAAAACTTCAACATTGGTATGTTCCACCTTTTTAGTTTGGCTAGAGCCATTTGTGTAGATATCTGCCATTGGTTGTTGTACTTGCGAGTCAACGAACCATACTTTGAGTCGACTTTCGAGTTGAATGTTTAGTTTTATACTAAGGATTTAAGCAACACTGTAGGTGTTTGCTGCCTTAGTCGTTTAGAATTAGAGTAATCCTTGTATATATAGTTCCCAGTTTTTGTGTTTTATTTGCGTTTAGTTTATCATAGAGATAACCCTTTTTAGTTTGGTGTTTAAGTTTTGTTGATTATTAGCTTTTTCCTATTTGGTCACTTGTGTTCAAGCACCTCAAGTACCAAAACCTATTTTAGTATGTCTAGGTGACTACCGACTGTGTCAGGCTACTGCTTGATGGTCAGTCTTTTGTTTATGGTGCTTACTGCAGACTCCGATTTTAAACAGTGGTATTGCACCACGGTTTAAATCGTGGGGGGAAGCTGTATAACGTTTAAGTTTTCCCAGTGTAGAATTTATTTCAGTTTTCAATGCTACATGGATTTTAACTTATTTCCCTGTAGATTCCAGAATCTCTAGCGCCGTGTTTTTCTTAGAAACACATATGTGCTATCGATAGAGTCGACCGTTAGACTTTAATAGCTTTCTGGTGAATGATATGGGCCGTGCATCCCATAAGTCATCTTAAGTATTAGATTTGCTAAGCCCTTTTACGAGTGGTAAGGAAATCTGTTCTTGAATATCTCTCACAGTTTTCCATAATTTTGATTGGTCAAAACCCCACCACTCTCAAAGGACGCCAAAGATTCATAAAAACCACAAATTCTTAAAATTCTGCATCATTTGTGAGTTGAGTTAATATAGTCATTATGTGAGATCAAGTTTGTTCGTGTATTGTGGGCCCCGCCGATTAGGCAGGTAAGAGTATTAATGATTGTTTATTGGTATGTACAATAATTGTACAATTGCGTTTTCTATTTTTTTTAAAGGGTCCACCTTTCACCTTCCACCTTCCACCTATGCATTATGTTGTCCAGCTGCTATTTTATGAACACTGTTAAATACTATTATTCTTTCGACTGTGTCGTAAAGTTGAATTTCTTCATGGCCATCTTCCACACCTTGAGAGCCTGCCGGCTTACAAAGGGCCATCCTACCCTCTAACAGATGTTTTAAGTAAGTCACTCATCTTTTACTTATTGAAGAAATTAGTAGAGACGCCTTTGTTATGTCCAGGGCAAGGACAATTTTGTGTTCTTTCGTGAAATAAGTTCAATGACCTAAAGTTTTCGCCCAGTTTGTGATAGTGACATTCTGAAAAGTAGGTCATACTTTTAGTATGAAGTTGATGATTATCTTTTTATTTTTAAATGGGTGATCATTTAAACTATAAACATTTACATTATGTAGATATTTTTCTGAGTATTATTAGAGTGTTATTAAGTATTGTTAGATAGGTATAAATATAAACAAAGAGCTCTTTCTTTTTTTGTTGTAAGTGAACGGTAAAATTTCTAGTTTTTATTTAGAGTATGGATTTTTTATTTTTTCTAGTAACTACAGTTCATTTTTTTTTGAGTTAATAATTAATAGTTATATTCGTTCACTTACATTCCATTTTTTTAGTATTACTGTGTTGGTGAATACACCAATTTATATGCAGTGATTGTTATTATGTCGCCAACTTTTGTCTTATAGATTAACGGTTTAGGTATTTTTTGGTTTCTTAATTTTGTTGTTGGCGATCTTATACTGCGTATACACTGTACGTATTGTGTAAATATTGAGATTTGGTAGAGTATTTTAATAAATGTTACATTGAAACTTACGATGTCGTATTTTATTTAATTTTTTTACAGCTCAAGATTAGTACATTGATGTCTTGTCGTAGCATTCTTGCTAATTTGTTATTGTTGTGTTATGTTTTGTTAATTATTGTTCCTTTGAGTATTTTTTGGTCAAAATACCTGGCGCCCTATATTTTCGTTTGAGTATTAAGTATTTTCGTTTTCTTAGAGTCCAAGTGTCAAACCATCAGTTAATGTTATCTATTTATCTTTTGTCTATCGTCGTTCCATTAGTTCTATTCACATACCATTGTTTATTCATTTAACATCTTTCATTGTAACAGAAGCCCAACCCAAAGAACCGCGCCCACATCTCTTCCGACTGAGCAACGTGGCCTTTGTTTCGTCAATGTAAACGATTGGACCTTTCCATCTTCGGTCATTCCTTATTCCATCCAAGGATAATATCGTCCTGATCCTTCTGGTTCAGCCTTCATGACCTCGTGTCCATCAGATCGTTATAATACTAACATAATAACAAAACCTAATGAAATAGCTGATGCTTTTGCTACATACTTCGAAAAAAACTCCAGCAATAGCAACTATTCCGAAGAGTTTATACAACACAAAATCATCACAGAAAAACAACAGCTCGATTGTGAAGATAGAGATAACAGTTCCTTCAATATCCCTTTAACCTTAGATGAACTTAACTTTGCCCTTAATACTACAAAAAACTCTGCTCCTGGACCCGATAATATACCTTTAGTATTCTTGGAAAAACTGCCAGACAATGCAAAGTGTACTCTTCTAAAAATTTTCAATCGAATATGGTTAAATAATGTCTTTCCAACCTCCTGGAGTGATTCAATAATTATACCTATTCTCAAACCTAACAATGCACGAACTAAAATTTCCTCATATAGACCCATCTCTCTCACCAATGTAATGTGCAAAGTCATGGAAAAAATAGTTAATAAAAGATTGCTATGGATATTAGAAGAAAATCACCTCCTGGTTAACGAGCAAAGTGGATTTCGACAAAATCGAACTACTACTGATAACCTCATTGATTTAGAATCTGAAATTCTTGAATCTTTCGCAAACAAACAGGAAACTATTGCAGTATTCATAGACATTACAAAAGCATTTGACACAGCATGGCGTTACGATATTATCAGATCATTACACACTTGGAATATTAGAGGTAATATCATTAATTTCATTTCAAATTTCCTTAAACAACGCAATTTTCAAGTAAGAGTCAATCACTGCACATCTTCAATAAGACTTCAAGCAAATGGCACCCCTCAGGGGTCTGTAATAAGCGCAACGTTATTTTTAATTGCCATTAATAATATTATAGCATCAAACTCCAGCTTAGTTCATGGCAGATTATATGCGGATGATCTGGTATTAGTATCTTCAGGAAAAAACATCTCATCAGTACAGCGCCACTTACAAACCTCACTTCATGAACTCGAAAACTGGTCGAAGAAAACAGGATTTCAGTTTTCACTCAGCAAATCGAAGTGTTTGTTATTTTCAAAGAAACGTGATCCGAATAAACCGCAACTAAAATTATGTAACCAAATCCTGAATTATGCCGATGACATTAGGTTTTTAGGGATGATTTTTGATACGAAACTCACATGGAAAAAACACATTCTACAAATAAAAAAAACATGCCAAAATGGAATTAATCTTATGAAAACTCTCTCTAATAAAAACTATGGAGCTGACTATAACTGCCTAATCCATATTTATAAAACCCTAATTAGATCTAAAATAGATTACGGTTCCATAGTATATGCATCTGCGAAAGAATCCTTATTACACCACCTTGACGTAATCCAAAATACGGCATTAAGAATAGCTACAGGAGCATTTCGGACCAGCCCAATAGAAAGTTTACGAGCAGAAACTGGAGAGCCATCACTTGAATATAGAAGGATGCACTTAACTCTTACATATGCATTTGCTGCTAATTCTAATCCAAACAATCCATCTAGAAATAACATATTCACTGATCGTTTTAAAAACCTATATACTGAAAATAGGAACATGAGACCGCCATTCTACGAAAGAGTTAGGCAAACCCTTAAGACTTTACAAATTCCGATACCAAATACCTATTCCAACTTCATAGAAATTCCTCCTCCTTGGACATTAAGCATTCCTCAATCCGATACATCCTTAAATATCTTTAGAAAGAACGATACTCCACACTCTTTAATAAAAAATACTTTCATCAACAAACTAACAAAATTTTCTAAATCCTATCATATATATACAGACGCTTCTAAAACATCTACTGGAGTTGGGGCAGCTGTCATTACTCCAAATAGTACACTTGAGTATAAACTACCATCCTTAAGCTGTATACATACTGGCGAGCTATACGCCATCTATCAATCTCTCGTTCATATTAACTCCAGTAATATATCCAATGCTCTTATAATTACCGATTCCCTCAGTTCCATCCATACCATTAACCAACTGTACACGAAGCATCCAATTGCTCTCCTAATTAAAAAAGAACTAGCTACCATTCAAAACAACAACCATATTGTACAATTCCTATGGGTTCCTTCACACATTGGCCTCCAAGGAAATGAAGCGGCGGATCGGACAGCCCAACAAGCCAGAGACAGTGAAACCGCGAGTGAAGTGAGAGATGTAGTTCTTAATGATTTAAAATCATTTATTAAAGTGAAAGTCAAAAATCTGTGGCAAAACCAGTGGGACAGTTCAACTTCAAAACTTCGCGAAGTGAAAACGTTTGTAAAACCGTGGAAATCTCAAATTCACAACAGAACTCACCATGTCATTGTTACTCGCCTTCGTCTAGGACATACCCGACTTACCCACGGACACATAATTGGTCACACTAATCCCACTTTATGTGAAAACTGTAATATCCCACTAAGTGTTAAGCATGTACTTGCAGAGTGTCCAAAATACCAGTTGCAGAGACAGAACAACCACATCATCGGATCAACAAGTGAAATCTTAGGAGAAAATTGTAAAATTGAACACTTGGTAAAATTCCTTAAAGATATCAATGTATTTAACAAAATCTAACATTTGTAAATAAATTACCTTATGTATATGTATATGTCGCTAATAACCTCCGAGGTTGATGCGACTATTTTGTAAAATAAAAAAAAAAAAAAAAAAAAAAAAAAAAATGTTTAAGACGTTGTAAGATACGTCCAAGAGGTTTTTGTAGCAAGTATTAAAAAACAAAACATTTAAACAATATGAATCGGTATATTAAAATTATTTTCAAGAAGCACTAAATTAATTAACCTTATGTCGTCACTCGTGAAAGCGCGTAACACTAAAACTTAACCTTTGACATTATCTGCCGATATTAGCAGCAAGGGTAAGAAGCAAAGTTCAGAAATAAACTTAAAAATATGTTAAAACAATTGTTCTACTGATAACATCTTCTTCCGTTAACTTATTTGTAAACTGGATTTTGAAGTATCTGAGCATGTTAACCGCGAATTACTCAATAATTATTTTTTATACGTATATAACTAAAGTATTCAATCAGATAATATTAGCCAAGTGTTGTTAACGTCAAAATTTATTATATTTTTTTAGTCTAGGCGCCAGCTACGTCACTGTGGCCTTTTCAATAGGGAACTTGCACATTTTTTTATTACATAACAATGTTAATAGTCCAGTCGGGTTAGACGAATAACAGGCCTAACCTTGAATTAGGAGCTGCCTAAAATTTTATTTTTCTAATCTTTAGGGAGCCATTAGGGAACCTTTAGGGAGAATTCCACCGTTGCGTTAGCCGCCATCTTGATTTTAAACGAGAACTGTTTTTGCTCAATATCTCCGCCATTTTCAATTTTTTGACAAAAGTGTAGAAACTGAAATTGTTGAAAATGCAATTTTCTATAATTTCATTTATTACAACTTTTTTTGTGCGGTCGATATTTTCCGAGTTATGAGGGGAAAATAGTGAGAGTTGGAGCATAATTATGGAATTATTGAATTATCTCGTTTATTATTAGTTTTACAACAAATATGAACCTATACAAAAATGAAGAGAATTAAATTCTACACAATTTTGATTTATTTCATTTTTTTTTGATTTTATAGCAATGGTTTTTGTTCAATATCTACGCCATTTTCAACTAAAATTGTTCAAAATATAATTTCCTACAATTTCTTTTTAACAATTTTTTTCATGCGGTTGATATTTTCCGAGTTACATGGGAAAATAGTAAAAAGTGGTGGGGGGAGCATAATTATTGAATTGAATTTTGTATTCGAGCTGCCCCAAATTTTATAATTATATCCTTTAGGAGAGATCAATAGTAGTGTAAATTTAAAATCTCGACTGAATTCCGCGGTTGCATTAGCCGCCATATTGATTTTAAATGACAACTGTTGTTGTTTAATATCTCCGCCATTTTCAACGTTTCGACATAAATGGTGGGAAAGAAAATTGTTGTAAATGCAATTTCCTACAATTTCTTTGGCACAATTTTTTTATACGATCAATATTCTCCGAGTTAAGGGGGAAAATAATGGAAGCGGAGGGGAAGCATAATTATTGAATTGTCGCATTTATTATTAACTTTACGACATAATTGTCATAAACAAAAATAAAGAGAATTATATTTTATACAATTTTTAAAACTTCCAATGAAACATCAACCAAACTAAGTATATAAAACACATAAAAAGACATTATATACATTAAGTTCACTTAATTTAATTAATAGCGGGTTTTATTGGTTGAATTTGCCTGTCGATATTTTAAGTTTAATGGCAGCTAATATATCGTGATGTTCCAACAATTTTTTTTTTTAATTTTGGACCCTGTTGGGGGGAATTTTCCCATTTCCCCCCTTGTAGACCCGCCACTGGTTCTCTCGAAAAATTGTAGTAAATCGTAATTGCAACAATTTCAGTTCTTACACTTTTTGTCGAAAAGTTGAAAATGGCGGAGATATTGAATAAAAACAATTGCTACAAAATCAATCAGGTCTTACGCTCGCACCTTTACCACATACGTACTACCTTAAATATTGATTTTATCAAAAAAATGAACGGCATCAAAATTGTACAAAATTTAATTCTCTTCATTTTTGTATAGGTAAATATTTGTTGTAAAACTAATAATAAACGAGATAATTCAATAATTCAATAATTATGCTACAACTGTCACAATGTTCCCCTCATAACTCGGAAAATATCGACCGCACGAAAAAAATTATAATAAATGAAATCATAGAAAATCGTATTTTCAACAATTTCAGTTTCTACACTTTTTGTCAAAAAATTGAAAATGGCGGAGATATTGAGCAAAAACGGTTCTCGTTTAAAATCAAGATGGCGGCTAACGCAACAGTGGAATTCAGTCGAGATTTTAAATTTATACTAATACTGACTCTTCCTAAAGATTTGAAAAATAAAAGTTGGGGCAGCTCCTAATGCAAGGTCAAATGCTATTCCGACTGGGCTATAAGTTTTATTTAAAAATGAGATTTACACAATTTCACGCTTGAAAAACGCATAACTTGAAGTACAAATTTAAAATCTTCTGTGTATTTAAACCATTTCAAACGACCCGTGACGTCATATCATTAGATTTTATTTATGTTTATGTTTATGGTTATATTTCAGTTAAGACTATTTCATAGATTTAACACAAAAACAAAACAAAACATAATTTCAACTCAGAAAACTAAAACAATTTTTAAATTAATCAGTGAGGAACCAATAAGATATAAACTGGAAGTTACAAATTATACGTTATTAAACAAATAATGAAAATAAAGTACATAAGGATTAGGGCGGAGGTAAATTCCTCACCAACAAGTAAAACCATATAATCCGACAGGTATTTTCCTCACCAAATTTAAGGGTTCGTATTAATCTGGTAGGTATTTTCTTCACCAACTCACTGAGGTATATAATAAAATAAAAATATAGATGTAAGTAATTTAAGAATGTTTATTATGAAAGCATCCGAAATCCGAATACAAGACATTAATTACCTTACATTATAATAATAGTTTATAATGTAGATAATAAATATGTAAAACGTATAAATTATAATTTAATATTTACTACTTATAACAAGAGACACACTTTACAAAATCCATTGTAGTCATTTGATTAGATTGATACCGTATTATTAAATTTTCTACAGCTTTCAGTTTCAGTTTTACTTGTTTATCTTTGATAGGTTTTGCAGTATGCAAATTTTAAATTTTAACATACTTATCTACTTGATATTCTTTAACTTTTTCTAAGGAAATATAATATGGATGGATGCGTATTATAAAACGAGGAATTGAAATGCGAATGAAAAGATTCGCAAGTATTCGTAATAGGAATAACAGAACAACTTGCCTCTGCCCACAAATATGGGGAGAATATGGCATTTTCGTCTTCGTCTGTATAAGTTTCAACTAAATACTCAGCGTATCTATCTAAAATTTCATTTTCTGGCTTGCATGACATTAAATCAAACACAAGACAATCTGATACGTCTTCTGGTTTTATATATGTAAGGCCAAAAGTATGTTTGAGCTACTTGCCTACTTCAGAATCATTCGTATATTCTGATGTTAAGAGGCTGAATTTTTCTATACCACATACTACAAGCTTAGTGTAGGTGAAATCTACAACCACGTATTTCAGTGTTCGGACATATTTGAATGATTGCATTATATGTATATAGCTTTTTCAAAATCTACAAGAATTTTACTAGGATTAAACTCAATTTTGAGAGCTTTAATAATTTCTGATTTTAACAAATAAAAACGATTGTTGTAAGTTCCTGTTTTTTTTTTGTTTGGCAGTAAACAGTATAATAAAGAAATATAATGCATATTAATGAGCCCATGAATAGTGAATAATTGCAAATAATATCTGGTGCAGTAAGAAAATGTGCCGTCCATATAATATATAAAATTCAATGTGGCTAAAAGTCTTATATTTGCTTAAATCGGCTTTACGTATACAAAAGTTAGAAACAATTTTTCGATCTATCTTCTGACGATCTGGTTCATGATTATGTTGTAGGCTACTTCTAGATATTGTAAAATTTGCACCAATAGTAAATAATTTCGCACTACAAGTTGTTTTATTACACCTCCAGAACACTTCTTTACTTCTTAAAACTTTCACTTTATAAAAAATAAATTTTCAAATACCAGTAAAGATTTATCGCGATTACTTTCTATTAAACATTCCATTTTGTCAAAAATTCCAATTGTGACTAAAAAGAAAATACTATAATTAATTAATTAGTTATTATAGGTAGGTACCTACTGTAATTTTATAGTAGGTAGATAAATAATTCCCTTGCATGCCTTTTAGTAAAAACTACCTGAAATAACCACTTCGATTTTGGTGCGGAAAATACCTGTGGGATTATGGCATACCCTTCCAAACGTAGGCAAAATATTATTTTGGTGAAGAAATTACACCCGCCGTAAGGATTACAATGCCTATAGTCCGTCCCACCTTGACTTTACAGTACAAGGAACATAGGCATTGCAGTGCTTATGAGAGTCCTTAGCGCGGTCTTGCCGATTTTGTCAAAAATAATTTATAATCGAATATTAGAGAAATTAAATTAAAACTGTTTTAGAATGACAATCTCCAATTTTAGGATTCATATGCGTTTAAGTTTACTTGATATATTATAGTTATTACGCATAATATATGAATCCTAAAATTGTAAATTCTAGTGCATTCTTTCACGGTTTTTGCTCTGAATTTTAAAGAACCGCTTGGATTGAAATGAAATTTGGCGATAGCTTACATGTCAAAGAAAAAAAGTGATATTGTGCCGATGTGTGCTTTTGCCCTGGGGGTGACTTTCACCTGGAAAAAATATATGTCCAAAATAAGTCCGGAAATGGGTAAACTGACTAATTTTAAGTAACTTTGGTTCTATAGAGCTTTTTCGCCAAGTCAACACTTTTCGAGTTATTTGCGAGTGAATTTGTTCATTTTTCAGCAAAATAACCACATTTTTAGACGGTTTTTCGCAAATAACTCAAAAAGTAAGTATTTTGTCGAAAGAAACGTTCCTAATAAAAATATAGCCTATAGAAAAGTAAAAAAACTGGTGTACACGTTAGGTCTGTGGAACTTGTAGAACCAGAGTTATAGCCAATGAAAAATAGATTCATATTCACCAAATTTCAAATATTATATTTCGACGTGAAATATCCAAAAAATTAAGCACTTTTTGAGGAAAACCCATTATAACTTTTTTAAAGTGTATAAAAAAGATTTCTTTCTGTTTTTACAAAAAGTTTCTAGCCATAAATTTAAGCAAGTTACACTCAAAATAAAGTTGGTTCCTTTTGTTTCGGTAAAAAAAGAAAATCGGGAAGACCACCCCCTAATTAGCAAATTAAAATGAAATTAATCGTTACCGCTCCATAAATTATTTAACTTATGTTGTCTTTATATGATCTGTAAGTTCCATCGATTCGAAGTGCTTATTTTTGAAAACATTTGGTTTCAAAATAAACTTTTTAAAAATTTTAATTTTGTAAAATATGCTTTTTTTCAAAATAACTTAAAAATTGTTAGAGATACCAAAAATCTCGAAAAACAAAAAAGGCAGCATTGCTTTTCTGAATTTCATGTATTTATTTGTTTTTCTGTTAGACAAAAATTGATTAAGATTTGGTGTTTCTAAATTTGCATACATTCGTGATCAGTGACCCGTTCAACCCCTGTTAACTAGAGCCCTTTAAAAAAAAAAGGACTTTGAACCGATGAAACTTACAGATCATATAAACAATACATACATGAGTCAAGAAACTTGTGAAGTCGTAACGATTAAGTTCATTTAAGATACTAATTAGGGGATGATTTTCTCGATTTTTTTACCAAAACAAAAAGGGACTAACTATTTTTGAGCGCAACTTGTTTACTTTTGATGTTAGAAATTTTTTTTATAAAACAAAAATGAAGCTTTCTTTAAACACTTTAAATAAGTTGTAATGAGTTTTCCCCGAAATGTGCTTCATTTTTGGTTATTTCACGTTAAAGTATTCCATTTGGAATTTGACGAATATGGACCTGTTTTTCATTAGCTATAACTCTGCTTCTACTAGGTATAGAGACGTGATATATACACCATTTTTTTTTAGTTTTTTACAGGCTATATTTTTGTTAAGAATGTTTTTTCGACAAAATACTATTTGAGTTATTTGCGAAAAACCGTCTAAAAGCGTGGTTATTTTGTTGAAAAAATGAACATATTCACTGCCAAATAACTAGAAAAGTATTGACTTAGCGAAAAAACTCTATATAACAAAAGTTACTTAAAATTAGCCAGTTTATCCATTTCCTGACTTACTTTGGACGAATATTTGTTCACCCCCAAGAGGGGGTGAAAACCACCCCCGGGGAAAAAGCACATATCGGCACAATATCACTTGTTTTCTTTGACATGTTAGCTATGTGTATGCCAAATTTCATGTCAATCCAAGCGGTTCTTCAAAATTTAGAGGTTTTGCAATATTTTACCGTTAAAGAACGGACAAAACAGTTTTATTTTATTCTCTCTAATGTTCGTTTACAATTTTTTTTTGATAAAATCGGCATTACCGCGCTTAAAACTCTCATAAGGACTGCATTGAATATGTTTATTATAGTGCAGTGCTCGGCAAAGTGTGGCTCCACAGCCGCATGTGGCTCTTTGGCTCCTTCAGTGCGGCTCTGGCACAAATATCCACGGAAAGCGCAACCATATTTTCATTTAAAAAAACTTGGTAGGAAAAAATTATATCTCATTCTGATAAATTAGCTTTCATCAAACTTTAGGATTTGTCAAAAATTCTCTTAATGCGTCGACAACTGAGTTCAAATTTTCTCCTTTTGAAACTGGTATTGGTAGCTTCGCAATACAATAATTACTGGATTTAAAAAACAAGAAGGTATGGCATTCTAAATTCGAGCGTCTTTGTGTTGAATCAGAAATATGGAGAAGAAAAATTAGTTCACCACACAAGTGGACTTCTTTGAATGACCTTGAGAAGGAAGACATGATCATTTTTGCGCTTGGAATAGTACTTGTGATTCTCATGATCAGCTGAAAAAGCTCACGTTTGCTGTTCTGTCCCTTTTCGGTTCTACATATCAAAACCGTGTTGTAGGAAATAAAATCCCTACAAAACGAAAGAAAATAGAAGTTTCTACGAATATTAGAGCCGAAGATATTGCCAAAAAAAAGGAAAAAACACGTTTTAATTTTTTGGGGGGCTATGGTTGGGGCAAAAATTTGGGGCTATGGGTGAGGTAGAACAATTCTACCTCAAAAAATGAACAATTTAGTATTTTTATTTTTAGCATATCGCTGGGGACATTTTTCACTATCTTAACCGGCTAGGGGCTAGACTCTTTAATTTTATTTAGTGTTATCAGTGGCGGCTCTTGGCTTTAGGGACAGGGTCGGCAAGGTTTTGTCTCCAAAGGCTTCAATTTCATAGGAGATCTTTGGTTTTTGTTTGTTTTTTATTTTTTTTGTTTTTTCCTATAAATTTAGAAACTATACCTGTTTATAAATTAACTCTAGTCTATGTTGTTTCGAAGTAGCAAAACGGGTTATAATGTATGTAATTGTAAAATTTATTATTGTTTTGGAGGGATTCTAAAAGTTTTTTTCTATCGACATTTGAGACAAGTTTGACATTCTCTCCTGTTTCATGGTGTTTCGACAATACGTTTTGACTCTTTTGAGACAAGAGAAATCCCGTTCATTTGAGACAGAATTTGCCCACATTTGAGCACAATAATTTATTAATTTCGGGAACAGTTTGTTGTACCTAATGAATTGCAGTATATACAATTATACATAGTCTGTAACTTATCCCACCTTCCGAAAATATTTGGATCAGAATATAACACTGTTAATTCATTTTCTTATTTTATTTGATTAAAAAATGATGGATAATTTTTAATGAACTTGTCTAATAGATATTTTGAAAATTCTTTGGCGTAACTTTTAAATTTTGAATAGTCAAAGAGGTCAATGACTTATAACAGTGAGTAAATAATAGTTTTGCCTGGTGCAATTGTTTTAACTTTTGTCCGGAGACCATACAATTCACTGGACATCAAGACAGCCCCGTCATAAATTTGCCTTACCAATTTATTTTTGATATCAAAAAATTTAATCTATCCTTTAAATTAAAACAGCAAAAATATATTATGTCTTATGGTAGGGGAGCAAAGTATGCTAAATGTGCAGTCACTCGAGCGCTTTGTGGACCTATTGGGTTGTGATTATTAGGTCCTAAAACCAAAAAAAGTTAAGTAAAATTTTCCATTTTAGCGGGCGCTTGCCATTTTTTAATTTCATTTTCCATTTCCATTAATCGTTTTTTCACCATCCATAATTCGAAAAAATGTTTCGAAAAAAAATTGGTTATTTTTATGCAGAAAATTCAAATCTGCAATAAAAAATGGGGGCTCCCATTTAAGATTTTAAAGTAACCCCCCACCCCACCTCCGTGGGGGGTCGCGTTTGGTACCATTCGATATATTTTTCAAAAATATTAAATAAGTGTATTTTGCAGTTTTTCGATCTGATGTTTATTTTACTAAATATCGCGGGATTTGTATTTAAAATTTAAAATTTACCCCCCACCCCTCTGTGCGAGGGGTCGTGTTTGGTATCTATCGATAGATTTTTGAAAAATATTGAACGTGTAGTTTTTAGTTTTTCGATCTGACTTTTATTTCGCGAAATATTCGCCTTTTTCTTGTGAAACTTTGTGACTCACCAATTCCCTTACGCCCCGCTCAAATCGTCAGATTTTTTTAAATATACACTGTTTTGCATGTACTTAACTTACCTTATCTTAATCTGACAATTTCGAGTATTTTTAAGGCTAGATTTTTTTTTTCGGGCCCCCCTAAACGAACTCCCCTGTGTTAAGAGCCAATATATGGCAGAGGTACATCTGCAGGGTACCACGTTTCTCCCCATATGATAATCTGACGCGCTCGAGTAACTGCAAAAATCCCCGCTTGGGCTCCCCTACCATTGTGGCTTCTACTCACGTCTGAAAATATAACAACCTCTCATAAATTTAGACTTAACGCGTATCGAAGAACAATTATTGATACTTGTGAATGACATGTTACCTCTATCAGTAGTTTCGTCTACTTCTACCGAAAAGGATCAAAATGTAACTACTAATTGATTCTTTCATTCTGTTTTGTTTTAGGTACGCCGGTATATTCTTCGAGTCAGAAAATAAATTAGAAAATTCCAGATCGTATTTGTTAAACAATTTTATTTGTTCTCTATAATTAACTTGATTTAACGAATGCTTCGATACATCCTGTCCTCTAAATGGTAATTCCTAACAACTTAAAAGAATTACAATATCAATAATAATATTAATAATTAAACGACGTAAAACTACTTACCTATTTCATAATTATCCCGGGCGCGCCAGCAAGGCAATACGTGGCTACGTACGTGAGTTTCTGTCGTTTGCAGATCACCGCTCGGCCTCGGCAAAGGTACCCGCTGCCGTACTTTGCATTCAAATAAGTACGGAGAATGTATAATTGGTTGCCTATCGGCTAATATTCCATAGCTTCTTATTATATAGCAAATCCTCGATCTGGGGACGGCATGCCGTGCCGGGCTTTATAATAAGAATTCACACAATCGCAATCGGGTGCGGGTGCATGGCTATAGGATCATTGATTTGAAAAGTCTCTTACACACAGCGCACAGGGATCAGTTAACTAACGTATCGGGATCGAAGTCTTTTAAAAACAATGAATAAAATTTAGTCTGTATTATCTCACAGATATATTTTTTGAAGTTATACTTCTTTAGGCGCGATTGAGAGTAAAATTTTTCATAAATCTGCGCGCATGCGCACACAGACAGTATAACGTTTAGTTGCTAATCTTTCAAATTATGTATCAGCGCAAATAAGCCATTAAAATAATATTAGTGTTTTTTAGTAAATGTATTATTTATTATAATTTTGTGTCTTTGGATTTGTCTTCCTTGGGCGTAAAATAATAAAACATCTATTTTTCTATTTCACTAGTCACCGTGATGTGTAATTATGTGTATCTGAAACGTCAGTAGCATGCGCCTCGATGGCCTGGTTGGTAGAGCATTGGACCAGAGATCGAGAAATCGCGAGGTTGCGGGTTCAAATCCCGGACGATTCATACTTTTTCTTTTTTTTTTTTTTAAATATTTGGCATTGTTAAGTTTTGGTTAATTTTTGGTAATTATTGTTAATTTTTTGTATTGTAACCGTTAAGTATATTTATTTCGTTGAAATTATATAATAGAAGTATAACAACTTCTTACGTGCGTACAAAGTACACACACATTCTTTTTTATTTCACAGAAACGAATATCATCAACTCCGATTAAATTAAATATTTAAAAAATCTATAATGTGTCCATAAATGTGTGGGTCGGCACTGCCGACCCTGCCGACCCTGACGAGCCGCCACTGAGTGTTATGTACTAGATATTTAGTGTAATAAAGTCTACTGAACAAGCAGATTTGGCTCCTATTTTTTTTTTAACTGTTGTAATGTTCATATTTGTCTCTTTGGCTAATAAGTTTGCCGACCACGGTTATAAGTCAACGTAGGACGTACTATAGCTATGGAACGTTGAAAAAGAAGTAGGAGAATTAAGTGCAAAGAACAAATTAATAGATTGGCAGGATGATTTAATAACACTAGTATAGATTACCGAACAAATTGTTAAGAATAATAATCAGATACTCGTCAGCAACAACAACCAACACAGCTAAAATATAGAAAATGCTGGAAACAGTAAAAATGAAAATATTCAGAATAAAATCTGAAAAGTCAAATGAATTATATCAAAAAATGAAATCAGAATTAAATTAGAGGGTGATAATACATTGGCAACTAGATACTAAATGTTTCATGTATCAGCTATAATGGAGATATAGGACTTTTCAACGCTTCTCATTTGTTTTGAGGTTCTCCCATATGTCGTATATTACCAGAGAACGGCAGTTCTCGCCAGTCGCGCACACCTACACCCCCTACACGCGACACTATATACAGGGTGTTTCATTAATAATTGTCCATATAGTAACTGGAGAAACCTTAGCACAAATTACGAAGATTTAACCTGAAACACTTAAATAAAATGTGGTTCCTTACTGAGTTACAGGGTGTTTTATCTAACAATTTAAAAAATATTTTTGCTCAGCATTTTAAAACTATTCGACGTATCCTTTTCATGCTTGGCAGAAAGTGCGACTACTATACACCCCACTAAATTATGATAAACAAACGTTTCTAACTATTACCAGAGGCGTACGACAGGGGATAGTGAATGGTTGACTCTTCTCAAATTCTACGCCAATGGAGGAAGTACTATTTTAGTGCCATTTTTAGATTCTGCAATACTTTTCACGTAAATAATATACTCTTCATTAGTAACGATAAAGTCATTAGTTTTCGAGATATTTGAAGTTAAATATGAAACGGCACAGTTATTTTGATTAATTTATGATACGATTCATATGATTAAAATTTAAAAATTATTTGTACCCAGTACTTTAAAACTATTTGGCGTATCCTTATCATACTTGGCAGAAAGTGTAGGTACTGTAAACCCTACTAAATTAAACTAAATAAACTTTTCTAGCTACTACCAGATGCGTACGACAGGGGATAGTGGCTGGTTGACCCTTCCCAAATTCTACGCCACTGACGAAATTGCTATTTTAGGGTAATTTTTTTATTTTCCAATACTTTTTTTGTAAATAATATACTCTTCATTCGTAACGATACAATTATTAGTTTTCGATATATTTGAAATTCAAAATGAAGCGACACAATACATTAATCAAAATAACCGTGTCGTTTCATTTTTTACTTTATAGATCTCGAAAACTAATGACTTTATCGTTACGAATAAAGAGTATATTATTTTCATATAAAGTATTGAAGAATCCAAAAATTGAACTAAAATAGAAATTCCGTTAGTGGCGTAGAATTTGGAAAGGGTCAACCATTCACTTTCCCCCGTCGTACGCCTCTGGTAAAAGCCAGAAACGTTTGTTTAACATAATTTAGTAGTTTGTACAGTACCTATACTTCTTGCCAAGTATAAAAAGGATATGTTGAATAGTTTTAAAATGCCGAGCAAAAATATTTTTTAAATTTTTCGATAAAACACCCTGTAACTCAGTAAGGAACCACATTTTATTTAAGTGTTTTAGGTTAAATCTTCGTATTTTGTGCTAAGGTTTCTCCAGTTACTATATGGACAATTATTAATGAAACACCCTGTATACACGAAATTTTCGATTTTCTAAATCTGACTGAATTGAAAATTGGGTTAACTCCCATCTTAAAGTCCAGAAAAAGACTCACCAATTCATATGTCAACCATCCATTTTGGTCCAAGGGTGTGGATTTTACGGCCCTTCCTATTTAGGGTCTGTTTTTCGTTCGCGTCTCTAAAACTCCCTAAAACTTCAAAAATTTAACTCCGACCTTTGCGGCTTCTAATAGAAGCGACCTTTCCAACGCATGTCTAATTTTGAAAATCGGGTATACCGTTCAAAAGTTACCGAGCTCAAAAATATGAGTCAATTTTTATTTAAAAAAGGGAAAATGTTTGTGGATATGTAGGTATAGTCCGTCCGCTATAACTTTTCCCATGCGGTACGATTCATTTTCAATCAAAATAAGTCAAAACAGAAAGTGAAATGTAAGCCGATGTGTGTAGTAAATAGTATACAGTATACAAAATATATATACACATCGACGTTCGTTTCAATTTCTGTTTTGACTTAATTTGATTGAAAATGGATCGTACCGCATGGGAAAAGTTATAGCGGACGGACTATATGATGTATGTATGTATGTGTGTGGAAAAGTTAAACCGATCTGAATTTTTTTTCCTTTGTTTGAAGATGGGATGAGGGCCGATTCAGAAGCGGTGTAGTTTGTGAGATTTGACTACCCATAAGCCAGCTATAGGACTTGGTAAGTACAAAAGGGCATATTTTTTGGCGGTATATATCTTCGGTTCAAGAAGAGACAGGAGAACAGTAGTAGATACACCAAATCAATAGTGTTGAGTTAAGCTTTCAAATGGTGTTTAAGCTGTCAGGATCAGACATACACACGGCTCAGTATAGCCGAAAAACTGAAAAACTTAACTTTAAAAATTTTGGTTTTTCGACAATTACTCAAAATTTCAACCTACGAATTACGCCAATAACTGAGCGTTTGTAGAAGGACTCTAGCCGAATCTATCGGTGTATACCTTATATCCAGGAAAATTCAAATTTTTCAGTTATAGGCTTCATAAATATGATCAAATTTATTTCTTATGGGAAAAACGGTTTTTTAAGCTCAATAATTCCTGTAATAGCTTCAGTTGTCATACTTGACCTTAGATTCATAAGATACTACTTGTCAATACGTTTCAAACTCATATTTAGTGAACAAAATCGGTTAAGCCGTTTAGAAGTTATTAAGCTACAAAAGTATAATCCAATTAACGATTATTCCCTAAATGGTTTATGTAGTTGTAGTGGTTACGACGCTAATTTGATCTGGCAACGGGCAATCCGAGTTCATTTACCGGCCATCTCAATATTCTTCTCAATGTATTTCGAATAGAAAAAAAATCTAGTGTACATTCGATGGACACTAGATCATTTGGGAGATAATGCGACAAAGGCGACCATTTATAAAGCTTAACGTGTAATCGAGAAACAATACATTCAACTTTATACATTTAATTTATAAATAACTTTGAAAAAGTCCTGATACAAGAATAAAATACCGCTAAACGCCGTAAAAATGAGCGGCGCATACAATATTCCAGCTACAAAAGATCTGATATGAATATTACGTGGCGCGAAAATGTATTTTCATTTTGATGCAAAACAAAATTCTAGTTTTATTTTAAAAGATTTTTTCATAATATTTGCTAAAATATTGAAGTAAACGCGCCACAAAAGAGTTTCAAAATTCAAACTGTATCAAAGTTACTCTTTTGTGGCGCGTTTTACTTCAAATTTAGCAAATATTATGAAAAAATCTTTTAAAATAAAACTAGAATTTTGCTTTGCATCAAAATGAAAATACATCTTCGCGCCACGTAATATTCATATCAGATCTTTTGTAGCTGGAATATTGTATGCGCCACTCATTTTTACGGCGCTTAGCGGTTTTTATTCTTGTTAATATTCTACACGGATTATATGATATATGACAGAAGCTCTAAACAAATGAGAAGCGTTAAAAAGTCCTATTGACGTTATGTATTGACAATACCAATAATTGGTATTGTCAATACATAACGTCAATAGGACTTTTCATGACGGATTTGCTTGACAATTTGGATTTAGGTTCCTCTTACCCTCTATTCCCAGATAGCACAAGTACGTTTTATGGACATCCAATGGACGTACATCTGTGTACCTTGGAACGTCCCATGGACGTCCCGCTAAAGTACAATGGACATCCGATGGACGTCCAACGAATGTCCAGAGTTCACAAAATTGGACGTCCATAGAACGTCCGCTACAAACGTACATTGTACGTTGTATTGGAGCTTTTAGTGTACACCTTATGTACATTCAATGTACGTCTTATGGACATTTGTAGGGTACTTTTCAGAAAGCAATCTAGTATCCATAATTTTGTGAATACATAGCAAAAGCCTTTATAGGAAATAGTTCCTTATAATACTAAACTTATACTTAAAATATTACACAAAAGACCTTTTTTATTTCTCTTTACTATAACTTCATTATAATATATACTTTATTATAGGAACTAGGAACTTCATTAATGCACGACTGCACTTGCATGATAAACAGAAAACAGAAATATATCACAGGATGTATTTTCATAAAGACGAGATTCAGATAATGACTCCCTAGGAAGCATGCACATAAAAGAGGTTTATTCTCTGTTCTGTTTCTGTTCCAAACTACTTTTAGAGTCAGTACGGTTGTTGTATATTACAAGCAGGTTTGCCATTCTGTGAATTATCATAAATAAATCCTCCTTCAGTATTCCACAACAATTAACAGCGATAATCCCCTAAAAGTACCTGCCTAATACAACTACCTTTCACGACCGATAGCGCGAAGAGCGACAACGTTGTCAAGAAGATTCTCATTTAGTTTGTATTGGGACTTATAATAATAGTCGCGTTTTGTGTAAAATATCCATGGACCACAAATGGATGTCCAATGTACGTTGAAATCAAACGTCCAATGGACGTTCCGTAATGTACGTACATAGTACGTCCAGTTTTGGTCCATGGACGTTTGGGCTTTAAATGTACGTTATATGGACGTCCATCGGACGTTGTGTGCTATATGGGTACCTTCAGTTAGACTTGTGCCGTTGGTTGTTTAGAACAGAGCCCATTTTTAGAGCAAAATTTTGTTTTGGATTCGAATATTTAGCTGACAATAATTGTAAGAGGAACCTATAAATCCAAATTTTCAAGCAAATTCGTCGTGACCCTGAAAATTACACTCCAACACGGTCATTTACTGGGCTAGTAAAAATGTCATAACGTCGAAACCAGCTGTTGGTGTAGATACCTACACTACAGAACGTTAAGGAACCGTTATCTAGTTCTAATCACGTTTACTCTGGGCTAATTAGCAAAATACAAGGAAAATTTATTTACCAGCCATTTTATTGCTGGAATCGAATCTTACGATTTAATATACTAATAATATAGGTAGGCAAAGTCCGCAGATAGTGTGCTACTTTTTTTATAAACAAAATGGCGCCCGAAAATCGTGTTTTTTCAATTTTTGCTCTATAACTCCAAAGATTTTAACTTTACACCAACTCGGTAATATAAAAGCTCTTTTCGTATAGATTATAATTCCAGAAGCCCATGGAAATTCAATAAACTGTTTATCAACAATTGAATTGTTAATTAAAAATTTACGGTCGCTATAATAACCACAATAATTATGACAGATAAAAATAACTACTATTTTTGTATCAAAAGACACTGTACCTATCTAATGTACTTTACAGAATTGAAATTGGACTATTTGGGAGGCCACAGGAATATTTTAAAATTATAAAAAAAAATTTGACTTATAACCAAATATAATATCTCGGGGAAAATTAAATTAAATTAATTTATCAAAACGTTATTAGAAGCAAAACGACAGGACGTTTCTTCTAAAAGAAAAAACGTTTAATTGTGATGAGTGGTTCCTGAGATACAACCGGTCAAAGTTGACCGACATTTACGGCAAAGATATAAACAATAGGATCATAATTTTTGAAGCATTGATTTTTTATTTTGTCTTCTTTATCCACACCAATTTTCATATCTTTAAAATACCCACAACATATGTTATTATAATAAAAACTATCGATATTACGTGTGAAAATTTACAAAAATAGCAAAATTCCAATCAAAAATTAGGTAGGAGAAAATGTAATCTCAAAGTTTAAAATTGGTGTACGTTAAAAAAAAATACATTTCTAGGCTTCCCATGGAGCAATTTTCTTCATTCTTTTTTTGTTCCCAAGTAACTCGAGAAGAGCCATCTAACTAACGCATGCATCAAATGTCAAACTTGCTGTTGTTTTGTTATAATAGATTAATTTATTTATAAGAAAATAAAACTACATATTTTTTCCAGTTGTAGACTGTTTTTAGATAAACTTACTACAAGTGTACCTTTTAACGTTAAAAACACAAATATTCTCATTTTAAAGCTGTATAATTATTTAAACAATCTTTATTTAAACAAATTAAAAATTGTTGTTATAATAAATAAATTAATTTGTTTTAACAAAACAAAAGCAACTTTGACATTTAATGATGCGTTAGTTAGATGGCTCTACTCGAGTTACTTGGGAACAAAAAAAGAATGAAGAAAATTGAAGAAAACGTATTTTTTTAACGTATACTGATTTTGAGCTTTGAGATTACATTTTTCCAACCTAATTTTTGATTGTAATTTTGCTATTTTTGGCAATTTTCACTCGTAATATCAATAGCTTTTATTATAATAATAATATGTTATGAGTATGTTAAAGATATGAAAATTGGTGTGGATAAAGAAGGCAAAAATAAAAAGGTAATGCTTCGAAAATATGATCCTATTGTTTATATATCTGCCGTAAATGTCGGTCAACTTTGACCGGTTGTATCTCAGGAACCACTCATCACAATTAAACGTATTTTCTTTTAAAAGAATAGTCCTGCCGCTTCTTTCCAATACCATTTTGATGATTTAATTTAATTTAATATTTTCCGTTGATAAGCCAAAAAATTGTTTATAATTTTAAAATATTCCTGAGGCCGCCTAAATAGTCCAATTTCAATTATGTAAAGTACATTATACATGTACAGTGTTTTTTTAAATAATAGTTTTTCTTATGTATCATAATTATTGTGGTTATTAGAGCGACCGTAAATTTTTAATTAATAATTCAGTTGTTGCTAAACTGTTAATTCAATTTCCATCGACTTCTGGAATTATAATCTATACGAAAAGTTATTTAATTAGTGATAAATAATTACTTATCTAAAATTTTAGCTCAAAATTAAAGGCTTTGTTGGAAAAACGCAGGCATTTTTCGAAGAAAATTTTCGTCGAAGTAAATCGGAAAAAACACGTCTCTATGCAGAATTTAATTAGGGTGAATTTTTAATTAGAGTGTTTTTGGTGTAAAGTTAAAATCTTTGGAGTTATAGAGCAAAAATTTAAAAAAACACGACTGTAGGATTTTGTTTATAAAAAGGTAGCCCACTCTCTGAGGACTTTGCATACACATACTATATATATAACCATAAGGTTCGATTACAGCAATAAAATTGCTGGTAAATAACTTTTCCCAACAATGGCCTATTCTCCGATAATCTGCCCAGACTAGTTAACTAGTTATCCTGGTTTAGTTTAGAGTACCTATCGTTGCATTCTTTTAATGTATTTTTAGCATCCAGGTCTCTCTTTCGTAAAGCACAGTCGCATCGGACCTCAACAGGTGACGGAATTAAAAAAAAATAAGTTATAATCATTTTCAGTATTTTATTTGTAAAATAAATTTTATTCGATCGAATAGTAATTCCAAAATATTAAATATAACCTTTAATCAGTCAGCATCATCTGTAACAGTATCTACATCTATATGTAATTCTTCTTGCGTTGAATCTGCTGCTGTATTTTCTCCATTTTGTCCTTCTCTAGAATGTCGCCATTTCATTCTTCTATTTTGGAACCAAACTTTGACCTGAGCATCAGTTAAACCAAGTGTAGCAGCCAGTTGCCTCCTAAAACAGAACAAGATACCCCTCAAAACAAAAAAAAACATAAAAAAGTTTAAATGGTGGAAAAGAATAAACAACAAACGATAAGTATCATACAAGAGTACGTATATGTTTATTAGATTGCATATTCCACAAATTATTATTTAAGAATCGAAAACATGAACCATCATTATGTAAATCTAATCTGTATTTGTGACTCCATGTAAGACATACCGTTACCCCAGGCTGTGGGTGAAAAAACGTGATATAATTCAGGAATTTTTGAAACCAATCAGGTGTTGTAAAGGACGATGCCAGGAATAACTTCTACTAAAATGTAACCAAAAATAGTGTGCGCTTTTTTTTTATATTGCGATTTTCATTTGTTAAATTTGCAATTTTTAAAGATTTTTAATTTTGCAGCTTAGGATATTGATTTTAGAGAAAAACTTTTTAATAGAAAGTTGTAGTAAAAAACCTACAATTTGAGCTAGAGTAAGTTTAATTTCGTTTATTGGTTATTGCAAAACAGCCTGCGAAATGTCTAAAATGGCCGTTTTTTACAATTGCATTATTTATTGTACAAATCATTTTTTTATAAAAAATCAATGGGAAAATCCCAATAGTTGGCTGTATACCATAGTTTAAAAAACCAATACAGAAGTAAAAACTTCGAGATGTATTCTGGTATAAAATCGTTTATTTAAAACTATAAAATGTCATGGATTGCAGAATGTTTTCGTTCTAAACAGAACATCTTCAGTGCCTAGAATGAAGTATTTCCACGTTAGTTTAAAGCAAAAGGTTAAAACTGTGACTGTTAAAATGAAAAATGTGGGAATACTTACATCCTGCCGAGTATTTTGAAACTAGCACACTGTAAATAGTGTTAACATCATCGTATATGGTTTACATAATGTAATATATTAAAATGTTATGACTACAAGTCGATGTTGATAGATAAAGTGGAACACATGCTAAAAGGGTGCCATGGTTCCCTGCTCGAAGATGCTAGGTACTTGTAGGGAACCATGGCACCCTTTTAGCATGTGTTCCACTTTATCTATCAACATCGACTTGTAGTCATAACATTTTAATATATTACATTATGTAAACCATATACGATGATGTTAACACTATTTACAGTGTGCTAGTTTCAAAATACTCGGCAGGATGTAAGTATTCCCACATTTTTCATTTTAACAGTCACAGTTTTAACCTTTTGCTTTAAACTAACGTGGAAATACTTCATTCTAGGCACTGAAGATGTTTTGTTTAGAACGAAAACGTTCTGCAATCCATGACATTTTATAGTTTTAAATAAACGATTTTATACCAGAATACATCTCGAAGTTTTTACTTCTGTATTGGTTTCATTTTTTTATATTTTTTAAAGCTTTAAAATGAAGATCTTTCAATTCCAAACATAAAAAAAGTTGTAAAGCCAGATTAACGAATTTGTTGCTTAGATATTATAAATTTTTTAC